>NW_010334954.1:0-30312 GCF_000700745.2 Antrostomus carolinensis
AGACCGTGTCGAATGCCTTACTGAAATCGAGTTCCCTGTCCATATAAATTCTTTCTGATATACAAGTACTATAGCAGCTTTTGGCATTTATAACAATATTTAGAAGAAATTTTACTTACTGCTGATTTGCAAACTGATGTAGAGTAATGTCAGAGCTTATTCCTTAATTTGAAAGTAGGACATGGACTGCTGGGATTTTAGAGAGCTAATACAGAACTGAAAAACAGAACCATATTTTAGACACCTGTTTCCCCCTCTCCTTTAAGGACAATACATAAACCATTGTGCTTGAAATTCTGATTAAAAGTTGTTTATGTCTCTGTTGACTTGTCTTGTGCTCTTCTGAGGAAGTTCAGCTACTACCAAAATATCTGTAGGTGTTCAGAGCTAAAGCATCAGAGGCCATGGAGGGGCTGCATCTATCACAGGACCTAAGTAACTGGCCTGTGAGGTGACTTCTGATAGGAGCAAGCATTAAACAGACTGTATGTGAAAATCACAAAGGGTCCTTGTGCTGAACCACCTCTAAGTCCTGACACTTAAGGCAGCTGGATTGCCTCACAGCAGCTTGGTGTGTCCATGGGGTGTGAGATGTCAAACTACCAGACAAGCTTCTTCTCATCATGGGGATTATAGGCTCTCCCAGCAACTGGATTTTGGTAAGCAGATTAATGGTTTTCCATGCTGAAAAACAGGCCAGACTTAGTTACATTCATTTACACCCAGTGGTGCTCAGTATTCAGCTTTGACTTTTGCACTTGCCTCTTGCCTTCTCATACATTGACTTCTATTCTTAGTGAGCTTCTTGCATTTGTCCCTTTTTCCTCATGGAAAAATGTTGTTGCAGCATTGAAGAGAGTGCTCAGCAGTCACCACAGTGAAGCAAACAATGAACTGTACAATGATGTGTATTTCTTAATTCGCAGTTTACTGGGTTAATTACTTGTTTTAAAGCTTCTTTCCATTAAGAGATCTGTATCTATACCTGTGTCCCAGTGCAGTTTGTGAGTCAGGAAGCATTTGTATTTACATGATTCTTGGAGACTGTCTCATTGTCCTAATGTTTTCCACCCATAGCTCAGAATGCAAATGGTTATGGAAACTTGAGATTTCCCATAAAGCCCCCTGATAGCTGCACTTGACTATGTTGCTTTCTGTAAATAAAATAGTATCCTAACAAGATTTTATGGCTAATATTTCATGATGATTATGTTACCTCACCACAGTATGTTTGAAATTGTATTTAAAGATTCATGTGGTGTTTATTCGGTTCCAGTAACAAATTAGCTTTCCACAAAGCAGCAAGTCATACTATAAAAATAAGACTCATTTTAAACTATTGCCAGTGCACCAAATAAAATTTAAACTTGGAAATATGTTTAAAGTCTGAATGTTTCTTATTTCTCTTAACCGAGTAAAATGAAAAACACTTTCATTCATGCATATAGTCCTCTGTTTAAAAAAGATCTCAAGGAAGATAAAGGCCTTCCTTGAACCTCATCTATTTTGATAAGGATTGAAAGTAAAAATAATTCATCACCAGATTTTTATTTGAGTGTCTTTCTAAGAAACACATATTTGAAATAGGAAAGTCAAAGTTTTGGTGCTCGTTTGCCTAGTAGTCTGGTGCTAGTCTACATCTAGAACTTCTGTCATCATTAGCAGCTTGTGTATTTTTCTGCTAGAAGTGTCATATTTTAGGGTGGCAGCCTAACAGAAGCAAGTAGTCCATTAGTCCACGCTAAAGTCAAAGGTCATTGTTATTAGATTCCTTTGAGATCAATTGATGTTCAAGCATGTATTTGAAACACAGAAATAAAAGCAAACTGTTGCACTGGTCTATAAAGTCCCCTGACTTGGAACTTGACGTTTTTTGGTCTGTTACAATTTTGTCGATGTTGAAGTCAGAAACTAAAGAGTGAGTGTAGCTTGCAAAAGATAGATGCTTTCTGCCCAAAAGAATGAAAAGAGGAAAGAATACCTGCAGATATATAAAATTATTTATTTTTCTTTAATATAAATGTCTAAATTGTCAAACAGACAAAAAGAAAAAGTTTAACTTTTTTTTTTAGCTATACTGTTAGCTGACTTAAAAATTCTCATTTCCTTGAAATAAAGCACTTTATAGAATCTGTGGGTCAAATAGCTGAGGGCATACCCAGCACTTTTCTGTAATAATATGCATATTTGGTACTTATGTATATTGCCTATTAACTGGTCGCAAAAAGCTTTTTTTTTTTTTCTCCTGTGATGAGCCTTGCCGTTGTTGCACAAAGAAAATAATATTTTATTTTACTTTATTTTTAAGATACATGCAGCATCTCTTTCTCTTGTTTTCTTTCTCTATCTCAAAATACCCATGGAATCTGCTGTAATTGTTCATCAGACTTCCCAAAGCTACGTTTAATGTTAAACAGCTCCATTAAATGTCACTCATCTATTGGAAATGAATCTATTGTACAATTCATGTGTAATGCACGGTTGATTCTGAAGTAATAAGTCTTTCTGTGTACAACAATAAACTTTACTGTAATTAGTTTCTTCATATAATACACAGAATTTACCATTGTGTCATCCCCATGCAACTGTTGAGGTTAGCAGTAAAAAGAAACCCCAAACCTGAATTCATGTAGATAACTGTTCACCAGGAAGGGCAGATGCTTGGAAGTGAGAAGCACCAGACTTTATTTCAAGACAGCCTCTGAATTTTTTGTAGTCTTAGGCAAGTCATTAACATTCTGCCTTTATTTTACAATATGTAAAAGGAGAATAATGATCCTTCATGACCTCTGTGAAATTGTTTTGAGTTTTTATTTTACTGGAAATATTGTTCTTGCTGTTCTTCAAGGAATAAATTTAGCCCATGGAACTGTGGAGGAGCTTCAAAGACCATGGAACATAAATGAGAAGATTTTAAGAGTCTCAGACAGAAGATAAGTTAAAACTCCAAAGCTTTGGGTACTGGCTGAGGCTTGCATATCAGACATGAAAAGTGAAGCCACAAAATGCCTTCTCTACACCCACCAAAGTAAAAAGGTAAAGGGGGTACAGATCTTTCCTCACAAAGATCTGCAAATGAAGAGGACATTACACCATTTAGGCTATTTGAACATTGCTAGAGAATTTTTTGGTTGCTTGGCTGCTGAGTTTCATTGATGACTAGATTGCTAATTTATAGATACTAACCCCTGTGTAACTTGATCTTATACAGGAAAAATACAAATACCCAGATCCCTTCTCCTCCTCAAGGAAAAGGAATAGGAAAATTAAAAGTACATAAAAATAGAATAATAAATCTTCAAATATCATTATATGAAGTTTTAAATAAAGTTGGAATCAACTCAGCAGCATACCTCAGCACTGGACCTGCAGTAACATATCGTTAGTACTTGGAGAATCTTATCAAAATAAGATACTATTAACCTAGATGGGTTTTTAATTTCCTTTCATTCCCTTTGCTACTCATGTCTACAAAAGGTGAAAGGACATAAAGAGCTATGCCTGAAAATTATATTTCTGCTTACTCATCACTAGGCTTCTGTACAGTCCACATCTACACAATCATAGAGAAAATAAGAGTGGAAGAGTGACATAAGAAGTGATGGAGACTCTTTACAGCACACATGTAAAAGTGAATAGTCAAACTGTGAATAGACTGTAGATATAAAGACCACCCAAAAGTCCTTATTTACCTAAAATCTAATTTTTTAAAAAGTATATATCTGATGCTGAACTTGCCAGGGGAATGCTGGTTATCTAAAAGAGTTTCTTTTTGTTGCTTCAATGTAATTTTAAAGCTGCCGCTTACTATGAGCTTATCCAGAGCAGAAAACATTTGATGATATCTAGTAAAGAATATTGGCAGTGCATATTGTGGAAAGTATACAGATATTTTAGGTAAGTTGAAAGGTAGGCTTCTCAAGAAGCATACAAGACAACAAAAAAAAGAAAAAAATGACCATTTCTGTAGATATGAGTATACTTGATTTTTATTTTCTGTACAGAAATTATGTAGATATATAGTGTACCAGCTAGGCATCATGGGACAATTAATGCCGAATAGAAGCAATTCAGATAAAGCAGAGGGTTTTTTTAGATATTATTTTTGAAATTTTTAACTTCTCTGAGAAAATTGCAGATTTTTGTATCCCAGAAACTAAGTATAACAATTAGTAAATAATTTATGGAAAATCTTTATGACACTTAGTCTTTCCACTCTTTATGTTTAATTTCTCCTGTCATTATCTGCATTACTGGTATGAGTTATCTGCTTATTCTGTTTTCACATTCTTAACATTATCAAAAGCAATGAAATAGTAGAAAATGTCTTTAGCCTTAAGAGCTAGAGCCCTGGTAAAACTGTCTTGAATTAAAGTCTTTGAGACTCTTCTCGTTTACTTCAGCAGACTCTGTTTGAAGCATGGTATCCAGAAGGATCTGTGTATCTCTGAGCGACAACCCTTGTCACAACAAGGTTACAGCAGATAACTTGACTGCAATTCCCATTTGCCATGAGAAAGAGAGAGGATTAGTCATCCTGACTCTTGTCATCCATCTTTACCGAGGAAGATACTAATAGAAAGAAGGGTTATCATGAATGTACAAAAAAATCCACACATTATTGCAGCTGCATAAATGAATATCAGTATCAAATTTGTTTGCATTTCCACCACAAGCTAATCAGTCTCAATAAAATTATCTTCATGTGGCTACACTCTATGAAAGGAATTTTTTTTTCAGTGATTAACTGAAATTTAATTTTGAATTGTGATGAGAATATTTTGTAAGTCAGTTAATGGAAAACAAGCTATTTTGTGAGTGGTGGAACTAATGGAGCTGCGTTTCCAGCAGATTTGTGACTTGTCAGTTTCCTCCCATTTAAAAAAAAATCTCAGGTCACCTACTGATGTGTTTTGTCATCTTTTCTAAACTTCTTCCCAGGATCCTCTGCTTCCTCTCCTCTTCCTTATTTATCTTTCCTTGGGCTGTGCTGAGATTGGATTAGAATTATTCACAGTGGACAAGCATGAGGCTTTTAATCAGCTGGCTGATATCTGAATGAAAAGGACTTTTTTTCCCTTTCCTGTCTCTGGGTAGATCAGGAACAGAATCCTTCTGACACCTCCACCCATTTGTCAGATTTGGCTGAAATTGGCTAATATATTAAAAAATTATTAGAGGAGGACAGTTGTATGATCACAGAAGGTGAAGCAGAAATCTCACTATTTCCCTTTCCACCCCAAACCCAGAGCATGAATGTCACAACCACAAAATGCATCTCCCTGATGTCTCATAACAATTTATATTGGTGAAACAAACACCATGCTAGCCAAATTGGTTGCAAAGCTATTGCAAAGCTAATGTCCTTCAGCAGTGTAAATTTTTAGTTGACATGTACTACAGTTTCATACACACTGCTGTATCTCCAAAGCTAGCCTTGACAAATTGGATTTGTACTGGAAGATGGGTAGTATTTTTTCTTTGAAACTGGACTGTATAAAGAACATTATGGAGGTATTACAGTGCACAGGCACCACTAGCATTACCATCAAACACAAGACTCCACCTACCATCCAAGCACCTGACGTCTGATCCCTCTCGAGCAGGGTCTTCCTCACAGTTTGCTATATTGGCATATTAACTTGTGTCTGTCACCAAGACTTTGCAAGTACAAAGGAATCGTTAGAAATTGCCTGTTTCTTCCTATTTTCTTTAGTAAAAGAAATACCAAAAAATGTCAGTCTCTTTCTTTATTGTCAACTGTGCTCTGGTGGTGGTGGGAAAGATGCAGACACTGTAAGCAAGCTGCATTTTTCTTGCGGCATAGATAAAAAAATCTAGGCAGTGGAATGTTAGCCATCGTCTCCAAAAATATTGAGAAAGGACTAATCTCATTTTCTCTTCGTAGACTTTCATATTTTTTGGCAATCCTCCTTCCTTAAAAGACTAACCTTGGAATTTAGGGCAGTAATCAAGATGACCTCTCAGTAAAGGGCATGGAAAGCACTCACATCTGAACTTCAGACACATAAATTCATTACTTCACATTTTTGAAGCTCATCTATGAATCTCCCAAGCCAGAAAGATAAAAAACCCGTCATAATTATCCCAGATCATTTTCAGTCAAAGCTAAAATGCTGTAGCTTCGACTGAACACAAGGTGAGGTGTAATAACTTAGATTTACACTGGCTTTATCTCACAGCAATAAACAATAAAAAGTACCAATGTAATAAGAAGGTGGCTTATTTCTGGTCTACTTGGAAAATGACAAGTTCATGTCCCTTCCCTGCCATACACATATTATAGAAGTATCCACCTTATGTGGATAATAAATCAGTGATATAAGGCATGTTCACCTTATGTGTGTGTCCACCTTATGTGGGTAATAAACTAAACTTTTTCCCAGGTATCAGTAGCATTTCTTTGTTTTAAATGAGCGTTGCACAGTTAAGTCTATTTAAGATGACTGGTGTGCCTGTAGTCCAGGAGCGGGGACCAGATACAGTCATGTGCAAAGATGGAATAGTAAAAAAAATATTAAGGTTTTACCTCCCTTGAGGTTTACCTGTCAATGGTGACTGGCATTTGGATACCATCTGTTGTGGTGGAAGGTGACTGAGAGCTGAAGAAGGTAACATATTCAGGTAGCCAACCAGAAAATGGTATCTACCTATGAGGTAAAAATTTCTGGCTTAATGTTTTTTACTGCACATTCTGAAAAATATTTTAGGCAAATCCTCATTTTATCTCCTGGAGGTAGGAGGAAAGCTCAGGATGAGCCTGCAGGAAGGAGGATCAAGATGCTCACCAGCACTGCCACAGCCCAGAGAGCACTGAAAGCCCCTAATTGCATTGAGCAGCCTCACCTGGGACCTCCACACACGCAGCCTCTGCCCATAGGCCTCGGGCACCATTTAAGCTCAGAGCTGCTACCCCTTCCCTTCCTGAGCCATGGTGTAGCTCTGCTTGTTTCTAGCTCTGTTTCCTTCCTGACTGCATCTTGGCTCCACCATGTGCCTTTGTCTGGTGTGCTCCTCATGGCTGGACCTGGGCCATCCCCTCACTGTGCCCAGGGCTGACAATGAAACTGCTTTCCAGCAATCAAGATGGACGTGGTGCACCATGGTGAGTGAGATCCCAGCCTGTAGTTCTTTTACAGGAGACAGGGAAGATACTGTGAATTTTCCCACAGAGGTTTTTAGCCTCACTGCTTTGAGGCAGTCTGAGCACAAAGTCTTCTTAGTTTGACTTTTTCTGTATATTTTTATTTATTAAGAAAAAAAGGCAAATTCTTTAATTTGAAGGCACTAATTTACAAGTAGGTTATTTTGTGTTTTTTGTGGAAAGCTTATGTGGTGACTGTATCTGAGGCTAAAGTAGCAACTATGAAAATATGTGTGATATTATTCACTTCAAGAAGACAAAAAAGAGCTTCACAGGTTCTGATAATCTAATGTGAATGAGTCTCCTACCCTTTTTGAGCTGCTGAGGTAATTCTACAACATAGCTGCTGAAAAGGAGTGTAATGGCAACATTACCAGCTGCAGCTAGTCTTCCTCTTCACATATTTTGCAACTGTTACTAGTTCCTTTTGTTAGTATTGTTTGGTTCAGTAAAGTATCAAAGCAAAGATTTTGGTGAAAGGCTTCTAGAGTAAAACCAGTGACACTTATTTTCTTTCTATCTATCAGACATAAGGAAAATTTTTTGTTACCCAACATGATGCATTCTAAAAATGTATAAGTGTTTTTATGCATCTTTGTATTGAGCAGCTATGAGGAAAAAAGTTAATTATTTTCTGTAACATCAACTTTTCCTTCAGTAAATGAGTACTCTTTTGCAGAACTGTTATTGAACTATCTACCAATCAACAAGCTTTGAGTCTTGGGGCCTGTAAAAACATTAAAGGATGCAAGTTCAGAGCAAATGGCAGCTACACTGATTTCAGTTTAAGGCGACTCAATCAAACTTGCAACCTGAGACAGAATGCATGCAAGGCTCTTCCAAAAACCAAAGAAAAGGACCATATGAAGTATTTGGTCAATTAATATGACTGATAATCTAAGTCCTGCTGTAGGGATCTGTAACACTGCTCATTTTCTGAATGTCTTATGAGCAATGGGTCAGAGGAGTTTCTAGTTTTCAGTTGGAATTGGACTAATGGGTAGGAAAGCCTTATGTTCTTGCTGGCCTGGCCCACACTTGCCTAGTGAGTGTAGTCTGCCCATGCTTCCTGAAGTATGGAACATTAGGAGGAAGCCCAGGAAGATAGAAAGGTAAAGCCCATGTAGCTGCTGGCTCATACATATCATCCCCAGTACTTAGAAGATCCTTATGGCTATCTCTAAGATGATTCAAAGAATCCCTTGGTGCATGTGCTCTGGACAGCAGGGACAACCAGGGAAGTGGAAAATGTTCTGTCAGTGAACCATCACCAACATCAGACTTGCAGATCAGGCCATGAAAATGTTCTCAAAACTTGACTTCATTTCTTTTTCCCCTCTGAGGTTTCAAATTACTCAATCTTGAATTTTAAGCCTTTTAAAATATTAATTTGAGCAAAATCATAAAGCTTTATGTAGGAGTGGCTGGATTAAAATGCAAAAAAAGGTGCTGAACTCTCTTTCAAACTTCCTGCCAGAAAGTCACCTTTGGGCTGAGATCAAGCAGAGAATAACTTTGGAGACAGCAAAGGACAAACTTAAACCACAGGTTATACTGGGAAACGGTTTTAGTTATCACATTTTATTACATGGTGTGTGCTTTTGCAAGCACTGATGTATAAAGTCTGTTTTGAGACATTTGGGAGGTAAAGACAGAGAGTAACATTTCATAAAGACTCTAAATCATATTTTTAATCATATTTTGCTTGTGTTATAGTCTCTAGAATTACCTGTTCATATTATTTTATGGTAAAGACATAAAATTTCAATTTTATGCCAAAATAGCTGTCCATACCCATCCACTGGTGAATTCATATTAGTAATGATAATAGGATTGTAAGAGTAATTGTGTGCAGGATTTTTTTACATTTAAAAGGATGGTTATGCACAATTTAGCTCCCTACACTGTGCAAGAGGCATTCTGCTTCAAATGAATCACAAAAATGGTAATAAGATTTGTATGTTGCCAACTGCTTCGTACTGAAAACTACTGAAGCCTATTTTTTAAAGAAATGTTGGACGTAGCCTACTATAGGTGCCCAAGGGACAGAGCTCTTCAAATTAGTTCATCAGACTTCTGTGCAGAATGGTCATTCTTCAAAAATGTTAACAAAGTTACATAGGTCATGACTTTAAAATAGCCTGAACTTCATGAAGAGTACTGCTTCCTTAGAGGGTAACAAATACCACCTTAACCAAAAGCAGACAAATTCTCCACTGCTTCTAAGCTATTGTGGTTGTAGCATAAAATGTAGGAGATCATGTGAATCCTGTTAAAAGAACTGGTTAAATCTCTTCAGTTCTCTGACTCAACCAGGCAGCAATTCAGAAGTGTGGTGAAGATCTGTAAATTGTGCACTCTCATCTACTGAAGTGGTAATCACTTTCCAGCTGGGTACAGATGAAGTGAGAAGATGTGTTTCAAGTCCCAAGAGAAAAAAGTAGTTTAAAATGCCTCCTTAGTTTCCTTTTGAAACTTGTTATTGGAATAGCTTTCTGCTGGTCTTGTATATCTCATTCTTTGTTGGCTGTGCATTATATATGAAGCCTGGGTGTTTACCAGGAGGCTTTGGATTCCAAAAGGCAACAGATGCCTAAATGTGGGGTAAATACTTCAAGAAACACCTGCAGTTTCAATGGCTTGGTGTCCTGGGGACTCATCTGAGCTACAGATCTGTTAAAACAACATTTGAGGGTAGTTCCCATCTCTGCCATGCCATAAGAAAGCTACCCTAAAGGAGAGCCATGCTCCAGAAAATTCAGCCCAAAACCACTGCATCAATTATTTCAATTTCATCAGCAGCTACTAAGAAACTGCTTACCAAATTGTCTGTAAAAAATCCTCATGGATTTGAGTTTAGGATTGAGTTTGTTTGCGGTTTTTTGTTTTTTTTTTTTTTTTAGAATAGGTTGTCATGTCTTCTCTATAAAGTGTTTAACTCTGATATATACTATGCTTTTCATTAACTTGGATCAGTGAAATATATGTTTTGGGCAACAACTCTCAGCAGATTGGAGGTGGAATCATTTGCTTGGAAGGTGGCCAATCTTTACAAAAGAAAACCTTTATCTTTCTATACTTTAGCCAATGGAAGCTGATGAAGCGTTTTTGCTGTGTGAACAGCTCACCTATTACTTTTCCTCTTGGTTCTGGGAAATGACTAATAATGAAGCCTGCATGAGGTCAGTCTCATAATTGTAGCTGTCACCACAGTCTTTCCCTTTCCTGGATACTTTAGATCATAATCTGCACAGCCAAAAGTATTTCCAAGGCTTAAAACTACTGATTGTACTAACAAAAAGCACTTAGTGCTTACCAAATATAGAGGTCTTTGAACTAAATAAAATTTGTCTCGGACTAAAGACAACAAAATAACAATCTTAGAAGAACACAGCATTAGGTATCACTTTTTTGCATGTATTTTATAACTCAGTTCACATCTTGAGATTCAGATCTTAAATCCTTAAGTCAAAAGCACGCTACTGAGGAACAATGGATGAGGAAGGGTATAAAATGAGGTCCTATAGGAGCAAAATGAAAATTGAAGTATTATACAAGAATTAATTCCTTGGCATTCAGATACGCTGTCTGACCAGATTTCTGTGTTTGAACACTACCAAAACCATGACAAAGAGCTTATGCCTTCAGTTAAACCCCCCAAAAACCTCCTCAAAATTCCCCCCAAAAACCCAATCATATCTTTTAGTATATGAATCCTTTTTTTAAACAAGTCCTAGAAATTTTTTACTCATAAATATTATAAATTCTCAATCTAAATATAGTTAAGTTTCAGATTAAAAAAGTAGATTGTCAATCATTCTTACTATTAGCTATCTTATGTTAGTACTGGGATAAATATAGCAAAAAACGCTAAAAAAATTCAGCCCCAGAGGTTAGTCCTGACTGATAACAGAAAGATGAGGATAGACACAGGTGACTGGGAGGAGGACATTTCTATAGTGCAATCAGGGTTTTCTTAGTAGATATAAAATTCTTGTTTATTAGATACAAGAAAGTGTCCGCTCTGTAGTGACTTTTACCGAACTCAGAGCAGACAGTTTAAATGTTGTTTGCTGTAACTTTTAGCCTCTGCCCTTGGCTAATCAGCTCTAAACAAAATCAAAATCACTTAGAGCTGAATGGATGATTTATGTGTACCTTCATATCATTCTAGTGCAAACCTGCCAGGGAAGCCCTGCTGAAAATTTCTAGTGGCTGCCTGGCAACTGGAGACTGGACACAAAGATGTTTATTAAATTTCTTAAAGTGAACTTTGCTGGATGACAAATGTAACGGGTAGGACAACGCTTCTAAACAGCAGGTGAAGAAATTACTGCTAGCAGAACTGTAAAAATATATTTGAAGTAGAAGGAAGTTCTAAATCAACACAAGTATTACAGGATAATGTAATGTGAGACAAGAAAAGACCATGAATAGCAATAACGTGCTTTTATCAGACAAACTCATATGCACACAAATACTCCTCCAGATCTGAGACAGTGGCAGCAGACTGGGAGGCTATATGCAAGTCAGTGATGTGCAGATTGGGGAGGTACATGTGGGTCAGCTCACCTTTGAGGGCAGTGAGCTTGGGTGACAGGGAATAATATGTATGATGATGAAAGACAATGTAATTGTGCTAATGCAATTAAGGTAGTGGGAGGAAAATGGTTGTTGAGAGTTTAGCAATGTGTTTTGGTGTTCAGATGGCTGATGCTCTTATGTGTTGAGTGTGAGCCTTAAATGTAAATCTCTGGCCGCAAATCTTCTATTGCACATGGGTTTTGAACATTTTCTAGAACATTGCTAGAATAATATCTTATGATTTCCATAAGAATATAGGACAGAATGTTTAGGCGATGAGAGAAAATTAAAGGTAGGTGCTTAGCAAAGGCACTGTAATAAATCTTTTAAAACATCCTGTGGCCATTTACCTTAATTATCCAGTATCCAGGAATAAATTGAATATCACAGAATTAAAAGAGGAGGGGTCACTGGAAATAGTATACAATAACATGTAATGGATCAATCTTGGGTTCACTGAAGCTGATGGCAAAGCTTCTATTTCATGTGCAGGATTAGTTTTTTTAAAAAAGCATAACTAAAAACAGAGATAATCTTCAGATATTTTACTTAATGTCAGCTCTCTAAGATAAACAGGTAATAGTCAACAGACATATAATTTTACTGTTTCAAAGGAATGTGAGATTCCTTTAAGATTTATCATTGCAAAGTTATGTCTTATTCTCTTTAGACATTGCAAATGCTAGTCCTTTAAAATTAGTCTAGCTATTTAAGACCAGTCACATAATTTAATATTATGCTTGTTTCTCACTTGATTCATCTTTTTTTGCTTTTTTTAAGGAAGCATTTTGTGCTTTGAATATACAAATCCTTTAATATATGTAGAGGTTATAGACAGAGAAGACTTTTATGTCTTAACTCAATACAACTTTAGCAGCATTCAGTTGAAAAGTGGACTTTAGGGACTACCGGGAAGCTCCAAACTCTTTAATGAAGCATGATTGTATTGAATTTACATTTTTCTTGGTGCATGTAGATTGATATGAGAAATATTACCACCGTAAGAGATCAATTGATATATACAGACTTTAATACTAACAGGAAAATATTTGTGGTAAATGATTTATACTTTGGATAATTAAGTAATTTCAAGGAGAAGCCAAGGTAAGCTGTAACAGTATTTGTGTTAATGCTAAATTATAGGAGTGAATTGGATAAATATGTATATAAACAGTTACAAAATGGAGAAAAAAGAGCAGAACAGACAAACTTAAGATGATTGCAGAGCAAAAGTACAAATGTGGTGATAAATTCCCTATACTGTTTCTTATGAACAAACTATTGACTTTTGTCTGATAGTCTTTGAAAAAATCATGCTTTCATTTTTCTTGTTCCCCTTATTGATTCTTAGATAATCCGTATTTATATAAGCTAAAATAAACTTATTTAAAATAATGCAAGCAATAAACATCTTCTGGGGTTTACCTGAAAAAAATAATTGATATGATAAATTATTTCTTCTAATGTAGGAAAAAAGTGAGAAGTGTGGCTAGTCATTCTTTATTACTGGACCACCACATCTGCTATGTGTACTTTGTAAAAAATGTTTTCAAATACAAGATGCTCAGTAATGCTTGAACTGTTTTTTTTTCCACTGTTCTTTCCTTGGTTAATACTACTAGATGAGGCATTTCATATTTTGTTTCACTTCTTTGTTGCTATGCAAAAAGGCTTTCCCTTAGGAAAATAATACTTCCTAAAGTACAGCACTTGAGAAACATATTTTTTAAAAAAAAGCTTGCTTTTGTGAAAGTTCTAAAAAAGGCAATTATTTTCTCATTTCTTTGAAAACATAGCCCTTTTCACGAGCAAATAAACTCATTTTTTTGAGTGAATTTTTTGACTATATTAATTACTTTTTAGTATTGACCTGAGGAAGCATATGACTGAGACATCCCTGGAAGAGGAGTTAGTGTTGCAGAGTAGCTTCAGTATTTTCTCTGTTTTTAAGCCAACAGTTTTGGGGAATCATTCTTGCAATCTCTAGGGAAAAACCAGCACAGACACATTTTTCTGTAATGTATGGTGTATAGAAAAAAATATAACACCAAGGACTATGAGAGCATTGAAAAAATGTTAATATTTTATCCTTCAGATCACAGGCATGAATTTGTCAAAAATCAGGTTAATAAACAAAAGTCACTTGTGTCATTAGTGGCTTGCAAAGGGTCATGTTTTTCCAGTTTCTAGAGAACAGATATGCATAACATTAAGCATTCATATTTGACAACATATAAAACTAAAGGAGTAAATGTGCATGAGAAATGAACCACCTTTTTTCTCCATCTCCTCCCACTTAGATGTAGATCTTCTAGTTTGCAAGATCAGATACACAGTGGGAGATATGAAAGGTGATGCCTGCAATGTAGCTACTTGCACAGGTAGATTCTGCAGAGAGTTCTGAAGCTCTGCAGCTGCCAATCCTCTGTCTTAAAGACTGATTTTCTCTGAAAATATATATTTTTTTATGGGGAAGTGAGTAAGTGGAACAATAAGGAAAGCAAGGGGTAAGGAGACAACAAAATGCTATGGAAATCTTTGCTCTATAAACATGGACCATCCAGCTCAGCTCAGTCCTTTAACAGAAGGGCTCCTGAGAACTGTGGCTCATCTGCGGCTGAGCAGAGCCATTAAGTACACTGAAATATCTGTTTTGACAAGAATTTGCATTTAAGACAAGTTACCACAATAAAAGAATCAGAAATTTAAAATTAAGACATCGTTAAGACATCCTCTGGAAGGTGTTTCTGATAAGCAAGAATAGAAGTGGGCAATCACAGCTTGGTATTGCTGTGGGCCATTTCACACCATTACTGTCTCACACTTTTACTAAAACACAATTGTTTAACCTGTAAGTGCACAGGTGCAAACACATAAATAGGAACAAGCATGAAGTGTATGGTGTGTGACTCAGGATGTGATAGAAATGCATACTGCTGCTAGCATCCAAAAGACTACACTTAATTTTTATCTGTCTGAGCCACAGTGAAGAAGCCACATGTGGTAAAGAGGATGTGTGATGAAAGGGTTTTTCTGAAGTTAGACAGCTCAGCAGGTGCTGTGGTGAGAGATCAAAGAGCTTTTCTCTCATTTTGCTTCAACACAAAAAAAAAAAATCTATACAAAATACATCCAAAGAAGAGTGTTTCTGGTAGCATATGAAAAACAATGTCAAACTGCCCAGTAAGGGCAACTATGTATTATTCTTCACCAATGCCCAGAGGGGTTTCAGCTGTCACCACCCACTGAAAAGTATGTCTGTCTATCCTGAATTAGATTTTTTTTTTTTAAAAAAGGTGAATCAGACTATCCATTTTAAGTATGCAGTTTAGTGTGATTAAATCCATTCAGTTGTTAACCCTGCAGAATACTCGATATGAAAGAATTAATTTTTTTCAGGTTTTTGAGTTGCCAATTAAACGTAAGTCAGGGTATGCCCCTCCAACGAGTCCTAGTAAAGAAAGACCTTTTTTATTTATTAGTTTATGTTGTGTTCCTTTAAACTTTCTAGATTGTAAAATACATACTAATGATTTAATTAGTGAGGAAGAAAAAATTAACAGAATTCAAGAAAATTGGAACTCCAGTCTTTTAATATCTTAATATTAAGGAAGTGAAATATAACCAGCACACACTAAATCAGTTTTGAGGGAAGCTCAAAGACACTACAGTTCTGAATTGGCTTTAGCCTGATGTCAAAAAGTAAAAAAAAAAAAAAAAAAAGTACTCTTGGAAAAATAGTAAGTTAGGTGTTAGGTAGCAGATATATTATAGGTATTGAAGTTCAGTGATTGTCTGCAAATTTTGCCTAAACTTGCTCTGACATCTCATAAAAGTTTCACAAAATTTCTTTTGGGCTATATAGTATCTGATGGAATACTAGGGCTTGTTTTGTTATTGAAGATAACTAGTCAGGTTATCTTTATCGCAGTATAAGACACACTGTTTAAATTGAATCTTTTTCCAAGTGGAAATTCAGTGCAACACCTCTTGTTTGATTACAACTGAACATGTCTCAGGAGTGTAGGCAGTCAGATTGGAGTAGACAGATTTGCTTCCTTACTTTAGGAAGAAGATTGTGTTAAGATTAGGTTTGACTAGCAATCGTTCTTTCTAGTCAAGAAAAATCTTCAAAGGAATAGTTTGGTTTTTTATAGGTGCGGGTCTAACTTTTAGTTTTCTTTCAAATTGCAAGTTCACAATATTCTTAAAAGCTTTAGTAGAATTACTTCATATATCTGGTTCAGCTGAAGAATATTTGGCTGATTTTCAATACATAGTGAATACAGCAGATGACCTGATACATTTGAAGCAATCAGGAATGCTTACGTTGAACTGGTATTAGAACAAATGTGAAGGGTGAACACTTACTGGCCCAAGTGCACTGAATGTGTGCCTCTGTAACCAACACAAACCCCCAGCTCCAGCCATTGGTTACAGAGGACATTCTCCTTGCATTCACATTTAAACAAGATTTTTGCTGTGTAGATCTAAGGAATCTTTCCTGATTAAATTATTTCCATTAAACATTTTTACTATATTTAGTCTGGTTTTATGTTCATAGATTAGTTTGAAACAATTTCTATTTGTGCATAAATAATTTTAAGTGATTCAAGCAGTGGTTTATGAAAAGACATTTTGCTCTATGGCTTTCTGTCATCCCAGTCTGCTTCAATTTGACACATTGGCTATATACAATTTGTTATTCAACTGGTGTAACCAGTAGTTTCATTTCCATGCCATTCTCTGACTCCAAACCTACAAGAGCGTTTGCGCTGAGCAGACAGTTTTTTTGTGTGATTTCTATTCCTCATTTTCTGCATATAAACATTTGTTGGAGAAAATACATTTATTTATACTACAGCAACACAATTGGGTTTTCTTTTATATGTATGTGATTTTTTTCATGTTTTATTTATCTTTGTACTTCTCTTGTACCTGTCCTCCACTCTACCTACATCATGTTTCTCATATCTGAGCATTTTGTGTTCAGATGATGGTTTGATGAATGTCTGGACTCAGATGATATACATTCAGTCACAAGAGACATCTAGTTTTAGGCTTTCTTGAAAAAGAATGAAAAGTAAAAGAATTCAGAGTAAATTTGGAAGAAGAAGGATTTATTCTGGGTATATGAGATTGCTTAATGTGCTGCTTAGCAGATTTTGCTATCTTCCTTTGTAGAGATTATTTTAAATTAATTTCTGCTAGTAGGAAATAAATTGCAGTGTTGGGAAAGATGCCATGCACACTTTTTAATTAAAACATTGGACATGGCTGAATAGTTTGAGGTTTTGAAACTGAAGAAACTTAACACTCTCACACATACATGTAGAAGGATAGAGAGGAGAGAGATCCAAGAATTAATTACTTCATGTGAAAGCCCAAGTACCTATTTAAATTCTGAACAGTAACAAATAGACATGCATATATAATACCCATGTTTTACATGTGGTGAGTTCTGCTTTTACAGATCGATCTCTCACTTTTAATCCCCCTCTTTTTTTTGGAGTGTTATAGATAATCTTCTGAAACAATGAACCTTCCTTTTAGAACAACAAGATGACACTTCAGCAATTTTACCATTGCCCTGTGAATTCAGTTTGGTATGGTAAATATAAGAAAAAATAATTTCCAGTAAGATAAAATATTTTCCAGTAAAAAGTTCTCAGTGTTTCAACCTGTTCTGTGAGAATCAGACATGCCTAAATCAAAACACCTAAGTGGTCCCCAGTGTAGATCCTGGAAGATGCAGAAAGCCAAGGCTGTCTTTGTAGAGGATCTGCTCCTTTGCATTGAAATTGTTGTGATCTCACCAAACACCTTCTACTGGTGTTAGTTTGAGCATTGACCGTTTGGGATTTTTTTCTGTTATAATCATAACCCTCCTTTATGAGGCCTTATAGTATGTTAGTTTTTCTAGAGAAGGTCTGTAGATACTGAAGAAGAACTTGTATATTGTAGTCCAAGCCACAGGAGTACATTCAATTGCTCACTGCTTACCCAGCAGCATGGAGTACTTGGCACCAATATTAGAATGAAAGAGCACCAGACTCTGGTTGTACTGGCCCTTTCTATGGAGGTGACATGAAGCCCACTTCGAAATACTCATTCTCTGCTACTTAGAAATAAGGGGACCATCATAATGAGGGTCTGGGTCAGCCAGGGTTGCCTGCAGACATGCACTGAACAGGAGTTTCACTGCCTGCATTCAAATGCAATTATGAGTCACTTTGGTATTACTGACACTTGACACTGGAAACAGCAGAACAGAATTCTAAATAAAAGGAATAAACCTTACTATCTCTTTCAGTAAAAAGGCAGCTATGAAATGTTGAAGGGGGAAAAAAGTATACTAACTTTTCCATCATGTAATGGACTGTACACAAAAGGTACTTGGGATGCCTGGTACAGCGGGAACCTGGGGTTAGGAAGGTAGGCTTCCCACAGAGAAAAGAGAAGTGGGTTATCTAGAGCTACTTCATAGGAAACGTAGGGTAGAGGGGTGTATTGGCACTGAGATGCTGCAGTCAGTAAGTACATTCAGGCTTCAAGGTAGAGGTGTATTCCTGGATCTGCAACCACCTGACTTTGAGCTTACCAAGGCTGTTTTTCTCCCTGTAGAAATGATGGCCCTTACTTCTGCATTTACATCACAACTTAGAAACAAAACTGCTTAGCTCTGGAGTGCTAGGTTTAGTTTTATTATGTAGATGTCCAGTTTTACCTCCACTACCAATCCTTTTCTCCAAATTTTATTGGCTTCCTGTCTGTCTTCCTTTCAGGAGAGTACATTACCCTTTAGCAAGTGCTCCAGTGCTTCCTTATTGTTGTTCTTCATCTGCCCAGTGAATTAAGTATATCCTTCCTACACAACAGAAGTCCTTTAAGGGGAGAGTGTGAAATACATCTGGGTGACTCAATCCTTAAGTGGTTCTAGCTCTTAATGTTAGTTGTTGCTGATTCTGATACTTCTGATAACTGCAGCCCAGAGATGAGGATCACCTGCTTTTAATTTCAGGGTTAATTCACTTTGCTATTAAATAAACATTTTATTACATTGAACATGCCTGTAAAATTATAATCTACTGACAAAAATATTTTCTTAAAGTATTGGAATTATGAATTCGTACAGATGAGAATTTGAAATATCTTCCTTTTCCCAATAGATGATTGACCTTTCTTAACTGTTTTCCTCATTCCATTCTAAAATGGGCAAGCTGTTCTTCTGTCCAAATTATAAAACCTGTACTTTTGAGCACTATAGACATATTGCAACATATGCATACTCACAGATATTTCTAACGTTACTCTACCTAAATACTTAGTCTCGTCCTTAAGAAATGCTGAAAGCAAAAGCATTCTGCAAGAGTAATACCCAGTTTCTTAACAATAGATTATTTTTGCTTTTTGTTTAATTAACAAGCATTCAAAATGTAAATATCTAGCAGTGTGTTTAAAATATGTTTTTTTTTCTTTTTAATAAAAAAATTCTTTCTGCTTTAGTGATTAGTGAAATATTATGCCAATAGAAATTACATTCATATCTTGCACTATGTTGAACCCCAAAAGGCCTGGGTGATTATTCAGGGCAACTTAAGATGACTTACATTTTTTCCTCTAGCTTAAATGCAAGTTGATCCAAAGCTTGAAAATGTCTTTCTCTGCATGTGATTGTTTCCAACTGTTCTTGTAACTAACTCATAAACAATTAGAAGTAAAGCTAGTTTAGCAGGTTAATTTCCATTTTCCAAGCAAAGGATTTGTGCATCTTGTTTAGCATTTTGATTTTATAGCCAGTTATAACACTGTGATCTTACTCGATTGTGACGTTAGTCTGTATAGAGACATGTAGAGAAAAAGTAAAGTAAGATCAGATGCTGTTGGGATTGGAAGCCCTAGGTTACAGGCTTGGAAGCAGGCCCAAACTCATGTCTTCTGTGGATCTAGGGTAGACAACTGTTATGATGGTTTTTCACAACTGCTTCAAAGTCTGTTAAGAAATTCAGCCCTGAATTATCCTCAAATATAACTGTATAGGTCCTATTGATATAAACCTGTCACTTCTGTGGCAGAGGACCCCTCTTGTTGCACTGTGTGGATGCAGCACACTATGGCTGGGACCAAGGAAGAAAACTCCATCCCCTCCTCACAAAACACCTAGGTGAAACAGAAGCCTCTGCTTACCATTTCATTTGTTAGCATTCCTTTACTGTATCTGAAAAAGTTATAATCCACTTTCAAACTTAAAAATATTTTGGATGTTATGAACAGAAATATAAATTAGTATTTAAGTAAATTTGTATATTCCTGCACAAAGATAACTAAAAAAAGTTGTTCATGTATATGACAATTTTAATAGCATCTAAAACACTTTCCTTCCTGTGAAAGGAAGATATGAAAATGCCACAGACTAATCAATTCTCAATGGTCTCTGAACAGCAGCTAATAAAAACAGATATATTTTTTACTTGTCTATTTCCTTTACATAAGTAATCTTTAATCTTGCCTAATAAAAACCATACTCTTTAATGGCTAAAGTAATTGAGGCAGATTATGTGTTGCAAAGAACCTCTTAGGAAATCTTAACTGCTGTATAGGTCTTTCAATCAAGTTCAGGGTTTGCAAAGCAGCCTACCAAGTTAAATCTAAAATTGCTATAAACAATTTGTGTTAATAACTCGTGTAAGGATCCTGTTATAGGTTTCATTTAAATAGAGGTTGAACTAAGAACTGGAGCACAGCATATTCATGCAGAAAAACTGTGTACTGAGTAGTTATGCAAAATAAATGAATACCAATTTTCTCTTTTGTTTTGTTACCTATAGCTATAGCCATCAAAGAAAGCCTGGTGAGTAAAAAAGATCATAATATTACATAGCTGGATAGTATAATCATTCTTGAAGAATGATGAACTTCATTAACCATATATTTTTATATATGACTTCAGCTCCAATATATAATAATTCACTAGCTGGAGGTTAGAAGCTGAGATGGCAGCAAGTAAGCAACATAACAGTAGACTGACAATCATGAGCTGCTAGGATTTTTCCACAACAAAATCCTCAATATCAAAATTCTGAGTCAGTTTTGTTTCCCAATACATTATACCCTGGGAAAGACTTTTTAAAAAATTCTTCACTGAATTTGATGGGGACATAGGTTGTATTTGCTGCACAAATACCATATTAAATAGTTGACTCTGGAGGGGGGTAGAGGGGGAAGGAAGGAAGGAACAAGATCCTTGATATTGGACCAGAAATCATTTTACAGTCATTCCCTAATCTCAGCTACCTACTCTAACAGTGACTTCATACCCTGGAGTCACTGTTAACCCTGTAGGTAGAGTCACGGGACAGGACTTAGTATTTGCCGGCTTTGATCCTTAGACCTGATTTTTCTTTTTGTAGCCTTCATATGGAAAAAGCTAAACTGTGTGCCAGAGACCAGTGTTTCTAAGAGAGCAGAGCTTTCTTTACTCCATTCCTCAAAAGTATGCCTCTGTTATATGGCTGAATTCAGACCTTTCTGTCACCTTTAAAGGCAGCTGGGACCACCAAAAAGTGGACAGACTTTTTGGTACTAAATGGCTGTGTCCTCAGTTAAAGCCAAAAAGAATCTGTGTTGATCCCATAAAGAGAAGTTTAACAAACCTAACACATCAGGCTAAAGAGAGCCAAAGATATGTCACACCAATAATCCTTTTCAGGTGCTGCTAGTGAAACTGTCAGGCATACTAATTTTGCTGACATTTTCTCAGCATCTCATCTGAGACTGCTTTTTTTCAACCAACATCATTTATTACCCTGTTAAAACTGGAACACTATAATAAAGCAAAAGGAACCTCTCCTTTACCATCAGAGGTGAAGCTTGTTTCCTTGTCATGTCATTATCAGCACAGGTTTTATAGAGCATCCTGCAGGATAAGGGCCTTCATCATTATTTTCAATGCTATGCCTTTTAAAGTCAAGGATTCTAGTTCTTTTATGGAAGTTGTGAGTGCATTTTCAGTAGTTTTTACTGTTTCAGGATTTAACTGAGATTCAACATCCTGTAGATGGAAGTCAACTTTTTTTCTAGGAAATGTGAGTTCTTCCTCCACATTTATAGTAGTCAAGTCTATAGATCATTTGATTGAGTACCCTTTACTGTGACTACAAATGGTGCGGGGTTAATGGTGGTGCAGAAGTACTTTGGTCTGCTACTGTTACACCAAACAAAAATGAAAGGTTTTAAAGGTCTTCTCTATTAGTTAGTTGCAGATCATTTGGTACTAACTGTCTGGGGATAACAAACCATCCTTCAAAAGACAGGTTCTTTTGGATCCTATATTGTCCCAGCAGCACAATTTTGTTATTATGTCTTAGTTCTCAATACACTGCATTTTGAGTGGTCTCTTCAACATAGTAGTTCTGTTTTTATGTACAC
This sequence comes from Antrostomus carolinensis, assembly GCF_000700745.2. NCBI lineage: Eukaryota > Metazoa > Chordata > Aves > Caprimulgiformes > Caprimulgidae > Antrostomus > Antrostomus carolinensis. The sequence goes on from NW_010334954.1 coordinate 22,178, forward strand.
AAAAAGCTAATTGAGTTTTCCTAAGCTATAACCTCAATCTTTAAAAACATCATGAGAAAACAGTATGCAAAGGAGAAAAAAATACTTGGCAATGCATGCTGAAGTTATCACAAAGGGCTGAAACTACTTTCCCAAGCTAAAAGAACTTTTTATTTCCCTAGTTGTGCCAGGTTTAAATTCCCAGTGGTAAAGAAGTCCTGGTGATGAAGGCAGCATGCTAATGGGTTTTTTCTTTTAGGTAATGTGGATGATAGCTTGTAGTACATTAATTAGTTTAGAGCTGCTCTTTGGCTGCTGTAAATTGTTGAAAAAGCAGGAAGCAGAAAAGGAGTGATAACTTCTGGTCAATAACTCCCAGTTAAAGATCACATTCTTTGGAGTATCAGGGTAGGTGATGCCAGCATCCTTTCGTGTATCTTCACTTCCATGCCGTTAGAAAGTGAAGTAGATATTAATCTGAAATCATCACTGACATATGATGGGTCATATGTACCAGGCAGCACTTATACATTGATAATTCTCCCATCAGTGTTGTTTTTCCTACTTGACAGCCAAAGTGACTGCTTGGCCCTGACTTTTATTAAAACATTGTCTAAAAATTTGAAGTATATTCCTTCACCTAGTCCTTCTGCACCTAGAACCTATTTTGTAAAGATGTATAGTTTTAATAGGGAAGACTTTCAATTGTAGTGTGGCTAGCTGTTAAAAATAAATGTAAAAATACATTAAAAATTAGGACCAAGGACATCCCTGTGAAGGTTCTGGGTCCCCTGCAGCCTGGATCCTTGCAGCCTGGCATGTGTTCCTCCAGCTAAGTGACTAGGCAGATAAAATGATAAATGGTAATGGCATCTTTTCTACATACACAGAATGAAGATATTTCAGTTTTGTTCAGTAATAAACTGGAAAAAAAAAAGTTACTTTATTTTCCAGTCCCTTGTTTTGTATCTGCACTCACTGGTGTTTCTATCTTTTATCACTACTATAGCCAAATACCTCCCTCCTATCCCATTACTAATTTCTTCTGTGATTAGTCAATGACATGCTGGGGAGTTACACCACAAGCAAGAGGAAAGATGTTAGTGAGATTCACTTTCCCTTCCACTCAGACATCTGCAAATATAGATGTGCTACTCATTGCCAAGTTGTACTTTCTTTAATTTTTATTTTTAGATAATCAGATACTAATATTTTTTCAGCTGTTGAAGGACTATAAATTGACACTTTTATTCTATAACCCTGAATCTGCAAACATACCTGTCTCATGCAGTACAAACACAAGTGCAGTAGGAAAACATACACATGAATTTTTTTTTTAGACTTAAATATCTATTTTCTCTCTTCTCATTACTCTTGTGACAGTATTTCATTGCAATTTGGTATGAGAAATGCAAGAATTATGTGATTTACATATGTTTGTATATTTGCATGTTTCTGCTCTTTGTATGCTAAAATACATTATACTAGTGTTGGTAGTCAAATCTATCAGAAGACTCTTTTGAACCATGAGATTCCCTCATAAAGGTATTATGGTACTACCTTAAAATAGGTGTAACTTCTGGCAAGAATATGGACACTGGAAGGTTACTATAAGCTAACCCCTTTTCATATAATTTAGCTAGTGAAGAAAGAAACTGAAAATATATGCAACATTGATTTCAAAACACTAAAAATATTAATATTCTTATTTCTCCTTTTAAGCTACATATTTTCTGGTGCAATAACATGTAGAACCTTATGCCAATAACCTCAGAGAGTGGTGGTTGTAATGTTTATCAGCTGATGGGGCTATCAATAGAAAATCTGGTAGTAGACTTCTGTGTGCATTTATATGTGTGTATGCATGCAGAGATAACAAGATGAAGGTCTAAGGGAATGATATCTAACACAAAAACCACCCCAGTATAATTTATTAATTAGTAAGGTAATAGTAACAAGACAAGGAAAAAAGAAATCATTAATCTGTAAGCCAATTTGTAATTTTTTTCCCCAGTAAAATTATTTCCATATTTTCTGAGCTGCCATGTGCCAGTCTTTGAGCTTAAGGATGGTCAGTGAAATCACCAAAGAAGTTGTAGAGGAATGTCTGATATCTGCAATGTTTTAGCACTCGGGTGGATTGGGAGGAAGACAATTTGGGGTTTTTTCTGTAAGAAATTGTTAGGTGTTGCAATTTGTTACACAGTAACAAATTTGTACAAAGTTTATCTGTGCTTCTGTTGTGTTACACCACCTATGAAGATCAGGACAGATGGACAAAGATTTTAGTGATGTTCATAACACCCTGGAGGGGATGAAGCTCATTGTTCCTGTTGTAAGAGCTGCCTCTGACTTCAGGGATCTAACTGCTCATTTCAATATAAATATATAGCTTTGAGAATTTCAAAAGCATCTTCCTGTTTCTCTGTCTGTCTTAAAATATAAGTAGCGTTGATGTCAAAGGCTAATGAGAGAAGTGCATGCTTCCATGAGGTAGTTGCACTGTCACTGTGAGGAAAAAAGGGCTATATGTTGGCAATTTAATAGTTACCAGCTCCAACATAACACGTCTGACCAAGCCTTTACAGCAAATGACAGTCAACCTGTTCTCATCAGTATCGAAACATATACTTTTTAAAATTATTTTCTCCTCACCTTCAGCACTCATGCAGGATTTAAAAGGGTTAAAATTTCACAGCATTCCCTTCAGGCAAGGGTGAAACCATTTAGCTAAGGAAAATTACAACTAACAGTACTTTGAGCTCTCCAGAGTGTCTGCAAATGCCTTTTGCTGCAGAGCTGGTGAAAATCTCACAAATCTCAATATCCAAAGGGCAGGTGGGTCTGGTAGGAGAAGGCTTGCCCAGGTAGCCCAGCAGAACATGTTGTATTGTGCTCTGCTCTGCTGATCCTATTACTGGAAGAAGGTTGGGTATTCCTCATTGTAGGTCTCAGATTAGTGGAATACATATTTTTTAGGACTTTTTTTTGGTCTGTCATCTTGATTGAAGTTTTTTTTATGTTTATCCTGTCTGTTTGAAGCTCCTCTGTCAGGCATTTTGAATGCTAAAATAAGCTGTAATGAGATGGGCTAGTGGTGAGAGAACAAATGGTAAGGAAATGTGCATGAGAAAGGCAAACGGAGATCTCTGTCACTTTTCACACAAAGCACAGGATAATAAGGTGCAAAAATAGTTTTGAAATGTCTGCTATTTTGAAATATTCTCCTACTTTTGGTGGATTTTTCTAATAGCAAGAATATTCTTTAAAAAATGTATTCTTACAGTACCTTACATATTTTAAGTGGCTCCACTGTAGGTGTATTTTTTCAAGCTTTTCCATAAACATTTTTGTTCATATGTAATTAATATAAGAACTTTTAGAGAGTGAATACAGATGATGAGATATTTTTAACAAAATTCTAGTATTTTCCAGAAATTACAAATCAGAAAACCCTATGTTCTCTTTAACTCCTTGATGTAAAGTGAGCATTGGACACCATTATTGTCTCTGCCTCAGATTAGTCCATCACAGCATTAGAAAAAAATTAAGTACAGGCTTATTTAGGCTGCTTTTTTGAGTTCTTTAGAGAAAAGGTGCTGCTGAATAGAAGCAAGTTAAATAAAGAGTGCATCCTTTTAGATGCCTCTGCATTTTGTTGAACCCAGGAATAAATTACTAGAAATAGTCTATGCTATTGCCCCCTTACCTGATGCAACTGCATCACAGATCTAGCCTTTATTATTGACATAAGCCTTCATTTCTTAGCCACCCAAACTTTAATGTTGAGAAAGTTTGCGGAAAAAAATACATATGTGTAGAAGGTTAAAGTGACATAAGTGTTTTCTTTTGTCTTAGTAGCGTAATGCCTGAGGTCAGTGGTTAGGTTGCTACAGTTTATGCCTAACATATATTTGGCTTAATTAGCAAATAAGGTCAGCAACTAGATAGCTAAAGGGGATCAGTGCATGAGCCCAGCTATGTCACAGAGATAAGGAAAAAAGCACAAGCTAAAATCTTTGCGTTAGCCTTGAATTGCAGTAATGCAATGCCAGCAAGAAAAAACTGCCACAAAACTTGGCCACAGAGGACAGAAAAGCCATCTGATCAATGGCTTTGATCACTGCAGTGGCTGTTTAGAAGGGTAATGATTTGGGAAATTACATATTCACTGCACATATCCCACACATCATCTGCTAAACTAACCTCCTCTCTGGCAGGTGTCAGGGAAATGGAGGTGGCCTGATCTCTCTTTGAACTCAAAGGAATTGGTGGTAGCAGAAAGTGCATTAACAAATAGCACAAACTTGATCACCATGACTGTTTGGGTTTTTTAATCCTCATTTTGTGTGACAGCATACAACTTCTCTGGCTCCTCCATTGCCTGCAAGCTAAGCAGCATTGGTGACCTAAACCTCCTTGAACCACCACCCATGAGCTCTCATATTAAAGAAATCCTGGAAATATTTCATAGTATTGTATAATCCAGTTCCTTGACAAGAATGGGAGGAATGTAATATAAAGGGATAGAAGAGAAGTTGTATTTAATGAGCACACATGGCTCTCTGTCATAACAAATTACCCTGTGATGCTCATGATTAATTGTGCTGCCACTTGTTATATGGCAGCACAGTAATGCAAGCCAAATAAGCACAATACAGGACTGTTTGCAGAATTAGTAAACTGTTAAAATTTAGTATTTATCACTGTCTGCCAGCTGTGACAATCCTTTGACATATATGTGATCTTGGCAGTGGTGTCCTGAATTAAAACGGATCATATAGAGTCCTGGTTCAGTGCAAAGCCAATGAACCTATGAAAGCTGATGAGCCAGAAGGTGCTTAAAATTAAAATGAATTTGTGCCAATCTCTCTTGAACTAGTTGTGATATTATTACATTCCACTCTGCCTCTTTTTAAGATATGCTATCACTATATCTTTTCCAATTATGTAGCTTTTTTATTCTTTGCATAAATTTTCTTGTAATTGAGATATTTTTTCTTTCTTGTACTTGGTGCTTATGTTATGCACATGCTTCCAGATTACTAATGTAGTGTTATTAAAACAGAGTTACAATAGCACTGCAGAAATCCTAGTCGAAAGAGGATACAAGTTTTGTTCCATTCAAAATATCAGTTGTGGCTGAAGATTCCAGATTAGATTTAAGCATTCTCCTTCCTGAGCTTGTGGCATAATCACTCTGCCTCCGATAATAAGCTATGTTGCTTATTATATATGCTAAAAGCATACAATCTGAACAAAAATGTTTCTGAAATATCATATTGGGACACATATTAATAGTTTATCTTCTGTTGATTTTGATTATACTGCTTTTCATTATTTTTTGAGGTAAAAGGAAATTTCTCAATCTTTCCAGAGACTGAAGTGTGGAGGTAAGTGTTAAATTTACATCCATCATGGCAAATTATGTTTCTGGAATGTTATTAGGAATCCAGAAAGCATACGAAGATTTGGACTTGGGCATTTACTGAGCTTTGCTCTCCCTAGGACAGGAAGAACAATTCAGCCAAACTGAGTGCTTTTGAGGAATCCTCCTAACATTAAGGAAGACTACCACTTTGGGTTCTGCAGTAGACACAGATATTTTCATCTCCAACCCCAGATTACAGGCACAACCAATAGAATTTAGCATCACTAAGCATTTTTGCTGCTCTCTAGAAGAGCAGGTCAACACCAGAGTGACGTAAATTACTCTCAGCACTGTGTGTACCATCCATGCGGTTGTACTGCCAGCCACTCTGTCTGCTTTTACACAAATGTGTACACAGACCTAGAAGGGTAAGGTTTTTAATTGTCTACTTGGCAGAGGAATATGATGTTTTCATTGAAACAATCACTCAGTAAACTGCAAACAATCAGGACAAAGTGGTTTGCAGAGTTATGTAGTATAGCTATATGTTACGTGGACCAGAGTCTATCTAAAAGAGATTCAACTTTTAATTCTTCTGTCAGTAAAAGTTATATAAAGGACTGTGTTTTTCTGCTCAAGTAAGTTATCCCAGAAATATATAGAAAGAGGTTTAGAAGAATTATTACAGCTCAGAAGTTCCTCTGAGAAAGAAAGAGAAGGGTTTTCAGAAGAAACACTGAAGCTCTGTTTCTGTAAGGAAGTGCATTATTTAGCTTATTAATGGAGGGCATAAAAGCATCAACTGAAACCAGCAAAGAGAAAAATCAGGACAAATAGTTGTAAAAGTAGTGACTTCAGTTCATTCCTGGAATTTTTTTTCAATTAACTACAGGAACCAACAATGGGAAAATGTTCAGCACTGACAGATGGAGACATGAAAGTATTTCTCAGAATTTTCTGAGGCATCACTTAGTTTCTGTAATACTTGAAACAGAAAATTCCTATTTTCTGGAATTTTTAATTTTACTCCTTTTTATTTGATGATCTTTTTCATAATGAATTCCTGAATTAGTTGGTGAGTAGATGTCTGGTTTATATATGGATCATGATATTTAGAAACTGTGGAAATGCACCAGGGTTAACTCCAGTCTACATTATTTGTTCTGCAGCTCTGAGCTGTCAGAGAAAAATGATGAACTCTGGATACATGATAAATTGGGTGATTCAGAAAAGAATTCACTGATGCCAGTGCTCCATTAAAAAGAGAAACAATGAAATGTGTGTTCAATAAATCCAATCCCATTTTTGGTCTTAAGCACTTTGCTGAGTGTAACCTTCTCCATGTTACTCCCAAGACAAGACAGTCACAGCACAATGTTTATTTAAAGAAAATGGAAGAGGAAGACGAATTCTGTCCTTCAAACACATGGTTGAGTAGCAAACAATATTTTTATAAAATAATTGAGTAGCTAGGGCACAGCTTTAAATCCAGAACCAAGACATCTGGATTCAGTTGCCTTAAGAGGGCTTAAGTGAATATCTGTCTTCTTGGAAAGTAGTCTTACCCCTTGGCCAAAGGCTTCTCTGAGGTTTGAGGAATATTGCTTTCCTCACCTGTTGAAACTGCAACACAGAAAAATAAATCAGACTGTTTTGAGCAGGAAAAACGCATCAGGCTTTGGCTGGCTATTCTTTTGAAAGAAGAGACATGCTCAGGCAACTATGCTTGATCATTCACTTCACCCAATTGTTCTTTGTTCTTAAATACTAAAACAGTGTTTCACAGCAAAGTCTATAAGCAGGACCCAGAAGAATCACAGGATGGTAGGGGTTGGAAAGGACCTCAGGAGATCATCTAGTCCAACTCCCCTGCTAAAGCAGGTTCCCTACAGTAGGTTGCACGGGAAAGTATCCAGGCAGGTTTTGAACATCTCCAGAAAAGGAGAGTTCGCAGCCTCTCTGGGCAGCCTGTCCCAGGGCTCTGGCACCCTCACAGTAAAGTTTTTCCCTAAGTTTGTCTGGAAAAAGCTGGTGTTCCAGCTTTTTGCCTGTTGCCCCTTGTCCAGTCACTGGGCACCACTGAAAAAAGCCCTGCCCAATCTGTTTGGCCCCTGCACTTCAGATATTTATAGACATTGATAAGACCCCCTCTCAGTCTTCTCTTCTCCAGGCTGTAGAGCCCCAGCTCTCTCAGCCCCGCCTCATAAGGGAGAAGCTCCACTCCCTTAATCATCTCTGTGGCTCTCCGCTGGACTCTCTCTAGAAAATCCCTGTCCCTCTTGAACTGAGGAGCCCAGAACTGGACGCAATACTCCAGATGTGGCCTCACCAGGGCAGAGTAGAGGGGGAGGAGAAGCTCCCTTGACCTGCTGGCCAGGCTCTTTTTAATGCACCCCAGGATACTGTTGGCCTCCCTGACCACAAGGGCACACTGCTGGCTCATGGCCAGCATGCTGTCCACCAGCACACACAGGTCCTTTTCTACAGAGCCCCTCCCCAGCAGGTCACCCCCTAACCTGTGCTGGTGCATGTGGTTAGTCCTCCCCAGGTGAAGGACTCTATATTTGCTCTTGTTGAGCCTCATCAGGTTCCTTTCTGCCCAACTCTAGAGCGTGTCCAAGTCTCATTGAATGACAGCACAGCCTTCTGGTGTGTCAGCCACTCCTCCCAGTTTGCATCATCAGAAACCTGCAGGCTACCATCCTGCTGGCTGTCTCTTGCCCTATGAACCCCAATTGCTTTCCTGCTCTGCAGGGAGGTCAAGGGAAAGATGTGTAACCATATC
>NW_010334954.1:30348-36598 GCF_000700745.2 Antrostomus carolinensis
GTACACCAGGACCAGAGGTATCTATGGAGTCTGTCTGTTGCAGGGGTAGTTGGTAGTTGACTGGGAGGATTTTGAACATGTGACCAGTCTTGTATAAGGTTCATAAGCCCTGTCTTGGATCTGTATGAGTTTCCTATGACTTAATTGTAACCTAGCTGTTCTTTTAAACTAACTTTTAGAGAAGCTAGGAGATGGTGCAAATAGATGATATAATTTAGAGGGCATATTTTAAACAAAACAAATTATTTTTTTTTAATTTTCTATTGAGTAGTGTGCAGCAAATGAAAAAGAGACTATAAAGGACTCCGAGCCTTCTTCTGTGTAAAGCAGGCTTCTTTATTAACAGGAATCCTAGATTCCCTTGTCTCCAAGCTTCTTTGTTAGTAAGATGCCCTTGTCTCCTCACACGGTTGGCATTTATAAATTTTTGTTCTTAAAACAATCAAGCTACACAGGACACAATACAGAATACTTCCTGACACACCCACACTTGTGACTGTTTTCAGCCACATCTCAGTGCACACACTCCCTCAGGTGGTTTTCCAGCCTGACCTTCTCACACATTCATCAAATCCTGTCCTGTGATTCTTGCCTGGGAACGCACTGCAAATTCCAGTGTTATCCTTGATCAGTCTTGATTTATTTTCCACATGTTCAGCACGGTTCCCACAGTAGTATCTTACCTTGGGCTCACTACAACAGTATTCAAGTACTCACCAAAATTAGCATTCATTTACCCATAAACATCCTTATTCCAATATCAGATAGATCCCAAGCTACAAATGACCATACTTCAATTAAATATTTTATATTCTCCCACACACATTTTCATAAAACTGGTTTGCATTATTCTTGGGCTATCTTCAAGGATCAAATCCTGTCACTCTTGCTCAGGTTAGTGACACCTTACTCTGTAGTCAGCACTGCTAATTTCTCAGCGCTTCATCTTCTCAGACCTCTCCTGAGCTACAAAATCACCATGTCTTTCAGTAACATACTTGATGCTGACAGTAATTAAATCTGAGAAATTCCAACAATAATCCTTCAGTCCTGAAAGTGCACCGACTTTGCTGCAAGGCAGGATGTACTGTTGGGCTGTGCACAGCCCAGAGCAGGAGGCAGCCCTCTGTCAGTGCTCCTGTGTCTTGTTTCCCTCCCCAGGTTGAGTTACTATTTTCTTGCCTTGCATGGGAAAACTACTTTTTTCCTGTAACCTACTATGTTCAGGCACTGCAGTGATGGAACACTGAGGAAACCCATTATGGAAAATAGTGCATGAGTTCCAGGCCTTGTATCCATGTGTCCAGGTTTTGTTGCTACCTCAGAGAAGCAGTGCAGAAGGTCCCATTATGCAATGAAGAGCCACAGATTATGCAAAACAGATGTAGTGAAACCTGACACCTGGCAAAGCATAAATTTGACCCTGTCCCAAATTGATTATTAAACACCATAGTAGTTTTACCTATAACACTGAAGTCTAAATCAATCCTAATACTGACCTCATTTACCTTAAAGTGACTGTATTGATTTAGCACAATTTTACATTGACTGAGGCAGAAAAGAGTCATGAAATTAGCTGTAGGTGGCTTGGTACAGTATGATTCAGGCTTAAACACTAAATATAAATGACTAATATCATATTTGTTAAGCAATCTTCACTCTTTTTTTAAAAAGAAAATGAATTTTGGTGGCATTTAGTATTTTTCAAAAGCAGGTTATTCTTTACTCAGATGTCCAGCTATGGCTTTAATTTGCAGTGATTATGACTAACACATCTAAATCCTATTAGAGAAACAGGGGATTCTTTGGAGTTCATACGCATGAGAAACTATATAAATATATTGTGTTTGGAACAGACTCTAGGATACTGTTTTACTTTATTGCGCAGTCTTCTGCTTCATACCTAATCTGAAGCAACGAGAAGGATGAGCCCTAACATCTTTCTACTTCTTTATAATTTTCCTCTGTCAAATTCCTTGTGATTATATTGATTGAAGTTTTCTTTTGGTTTTGCCTGAAACACATTTCTCGTTTATAGAGGTTGACTTTATTCTGGTACTTCATTGTGTCATGAGCATATATTTAATATTTGTTTATAAGGATGAAAGTGGATCCTATTACAATGCAATCATCAACAGAGCTATTAAAAAGTGCATTTTCTCTTAGTATTTTCCTGACATTGCTGAATTCTGGTTCTTTGAACACGAGAGGTTTATTTGTGAATTAATTTTTCATGCTTTCCTCAATGAAAAGGGGTGCAGAGGCACACATATATATAATGTCAATGAATTTAAAAAGTCTTGCCCAGAAACTTAAAATAATTTTTGATGGACAATGAACAGAAGCTATGGGCAGTCATGAGCTGCCTTCTGATAAGAAGTGGGCTAAAAATCACATCTTTATTTAGTGAGATGTTAAAGTAGAGGCAGAGAGGGCAGAGAAAAAAAACAGAAATGTCTTTCCCCAGGTGAAAAACAGCAATACCTTGACAGCCTTCACAGTGGAAGCATAAAAGGATAGAAGTGCTATGGTTCCTGGCTCTCCTACTCTAGAGACCTTGAGCATGTGTATCCAGCTATGGCTGTAACATCACTAACTCTTTGGTTAGTATGGACTGAGGAGGAGGACAGCAAACCAAGGCCTAAACTGGGGAGAAAACACTGCTTCCTTTCCCCAAAAGTCCACCCTCTATGCTTCACTGAGCATTTGAGCATGCCTTTTCTGTTTCAGGCTGACAGACTCCCATACCCAACTAAATGCAGAGTCCAACCATGTTGCAGACAGTAGGTGTGTCTTAGCAGTGGCAAGGTTTTCTAGCGCAGTTGCCCCCAGCAGAACCATGGCAGCCCCTTTGCCCGCTTCCGATGGCAAACCCTTTGTTTTGCTGAGTCGTCTTGAGTTTCTGTGCTCTACTTTTCATAATTTTTTTTTTTTAAATATTAAATAAGAATCCTGTTAATAGACATCAGGGAAATAGGCAATTCCATTAAATTGAAGGGTTGTTACTTCCATCTGAGAAACATGCTGTGGTCTGGTCCTTCTCGCTGTGGATCAAGACGTGATAGTACACAGTTAGTTATCTTCGAGATGTATTGCTGCCAACTCTCCCTCCCCACCAGTGAGGGGAACTGAACAGATCCCATCAATTCTTTGTACACATCATGATGACACATTAACTGCCAAATCAAGCCTTCTTACTCAACCCATGGATTCTTCAACAGGCTAGGATTAAAATACCTCCATGTGCTTTTTCTGTCAGTTTTATGCTATCAGCCAATATGACCATTAATAAAAGTGAAAGCTTATTATTTTAAACAATTCATCCTTTAATAAACATTCTCCAGAAGTAAAAATGGAAAAATAGAGTATATTAATAATAGCATTATAACTGCTGCTGTTCAGTCCTTCAACACCTTTTCTGTAAATAATTAGGACAGGAAATAAAGTTGCTTCACTACATAAACTTACACGTGCAGGAAGTTACAGTCCTTGTGTTCATTTAACCAAATAAAAGTTCAGTCCTTTAATTCACTATGCCAACACATATCTTATTCATTTTCCAGCTTTCTAACATTTTAAATTCCAAACCTGCATTGTTAGGTGTTTATTTACATTTTAATTCTGAGACCTACAAAAACCCATGCCTTCTTGTTTGCAAGTCAATAATTCTGATATTACATTTCCAGCCATCATACTTTCTCTTAAATTAGAGAAATGCCATCAGTTAAGTAATATACATACATATTTCATATGCAAAATATCTTAATCACTAATATCAGCTATATTTTTCATTACTGAAAAGCAAAGGATCTATATTTATTTCATAACTATAAGTGAGCCTTTTTGTGTTTTGCCTAGCATTGTCTAATTATACATAATGAAAAACTGCATATGCATCAAACATTTTCCTAACTCATTATGTAACTGAATTTACTTTTAATAAAGAAGTACATTCCCAACACTATTTTAGTTTCCTGACAGATTTCTGTTTCTCCTATGAAAGAAAGAGGAGGGGAGATGCTTTTCCCTGACTTCATAATTTCCAGGTATTTTACCTCTGAAAAAAAACTTCAATGAAGCACTTTATAAAGAAAGGAAAGCTTTGAAACTCTGAGGCACAGAGCAAAGAGAAGAAATGTCTAGGGCCTTTCTGCAAATGACTGAGCTGTCCTGCTGAGAAGTCAGGACTTAAGGGCTTCTGGAAGAATGCCAGCATCCCCAGCCCAAGGATGTTGCTGTTGTCAATAATAAGTGATCAGGAAATGATCCAGTATAAGGACCTTTACTTTCTCCTGTCAGCATTTTCACGTGAATTTCCTCGAAAAAGACCACATAATTCCCTGAATACTGAATTCAGAGCTGAAGTCCTCAATTATTCAGCTACATGCTTCCTTCTTCATTCTCTGTGACAGAAAAGAAATGAAAGCAAGAAAGGGCATGGGCTGAAATAATCAAGTGGAAAGGCCGTAGGTAGGTTTCAGACTGAAAAAAACCCCAAACACTGAACACTGACAATCCTTACCAATACATCAAGCAATTTGGTTATGAACGTAGCTGCCAAAATGTCATTGGCAATTAATCCTTTAGCTACTTCATCATACTTTACCATTTGAATTACTATGCCTGCCTTCCCAGTCCTTCACTTGCTCAGACCTCCGATGCATGTTGCACTACATATTTTAATTTTCCTAACCAAAATAACTTCACAACTCTTCAAACCCTCCTACGCTACTGAGCCCATTTCCATCCATGGATTTTTTTTTTTTTCTGCCTCACTTTCTTGTTGCAAGTCATATAAATTAGTTATTAAACTTTAAAAATATATTTCTGGTGGGTGGACTTTTAAAGGTTCTAACTATTCCTTTTATTTTCCAAGATTGCCTTCTCTGGTCTTCTTACATGGCAGTGGGAATGCTGTATGCAATTGTGCTTTCTGTGCACTCTTCAATATACATTTAATGCTTAAAGAATGGTTAATAAAAGTAAAATAATGAACTAGCTGACTCGAGTAGTCATAAACACTTGTGCTTCCAGTCAAAGAAAGGAATGATCTTCATATTCAGAAGGGGAAAAGAGTCCTGGGGCAAGAATTAGTGAGGCTCATTGACAGAACTTTAAACTAGATTGGAAGGGGATATAACTGGGCCTGCTAACAATAACCTCGGGGGGTGCATGCCTGAAGAGCACCACAATGGGATTCCAGCTGCTCCATCCAGCAAGTCAACTTCACTGAGGGCCCAACTTAAATGCCTCTATGCTAATGCACGTAGCATGGGGAATAAAGAAGAGGAGTTGGAAATGTGTCGGTGCCTGCAGGGCTACGACATGATTGGCATCACGGACACATGGTGGGATGGCTCCCATGACTGGGGTGTTGGAATGGAAGGATACAGGCTCTTCAGGAAGGACAGGCAGGGGAGACAAGGAGAGGGCATCACCCTCTATGTCAACAACCAGTTGGAGTGTATGGAGCTCCACCTGGAGACAGATGAGGAGCTGACTGAGAGTTTATGGGTCAGAATTAAAGGAAGGCAGGGAAAGGGGATGTTACTGTGGGGGTCTGCTACAGGCCACCAGACCAGGGAGACCAAACAGATGAGGCAGATAGGAGCAGCCTCACGTTCACAAGCTCTGGTCCTCATGGGGGACTTCAACCGCCCCAATATCTGTTGGAGGGACAACACAGCAGGCCACAAATGATCCAGGTGGTTCCTGGAATGCATGGATAAAAACTTCCTCCTCCAAGTGGCTGAGTAACTGATGAGGAGAGGTGCCATGCTGGGCCTTTGTCTCACCAACAAGGAGGGGCTGGGGGGAATGTGAAGCTCTCGAGCAGCCTTGGCTGCAGTGACCATGAAATGGTGGAATTCAAGATCCTTAGGGCAGTGAGGAAGGCACACTGCAAGCTCACCACCCTGGATTTCAGGAGAGCAGACTTTGACCTCTTCAGGGACCTGCTTGGTCAGGTACCATGTGATAAATTCCTGGAGGGAAGAGGGGCTCAGGACAGCTGGCTTATACTCAAGGATTTCCTCCTCCAAGCCCAGCAACGCTGCATCCCAACAAAGAGGAAGGCAGGCAAAAACACCAGGAAGCCTACATGGATGAACAGGAAGATCCTGAACAAAATTACAATCAAAAAAATAGAGGGTGGAAGGAAGGACGGGTAACCTGGGAGGAATACAGACAAATTACCCGAGAAGCCAGGGAACAGGTTAGGAAAGCCAAGGCCCTGACAGAATTAAATTTA
>NW_010334955.1:0-20400 GCF_000700745.2 Antrostomus carolinensis
GAACACGGGCACGCGGAGGGAGTCTGGGGTCTGCTGGTCCTATTGGTCCTCCTTGCACTCAGTGTTACCTCTAAATGCACCAGAATTACTAGTTTGAAAGATTGTCCTTAAATTAAAACTTGTGTTTTTGTTTGCCCCCGCTTGTCCGGAGCAGCTTTGTGCCTTTGAGTGGTTGCAGTTGGCAAATGGCCATGCTGGGTTTTGGCCAAGGGCTGTGGTAGGAAGGCACAATCTCCCAGATGTTCCCTCTGTCCACACAGGCCATTTCCTTTGTTTCTGAATTTCCAACTAGATCAGTTGTCTAAATATACACAAAAACTATTAATCTAGGACACACTATAAATTATAGATGGTGATTTAGCAAATCACTTATTTCTATTCAAATGTGTACCATTATTCCAAGGAAGTTTCAAAAATAAGGATCACCATTTTCTGCCTGTTTACATCTATTTAGACACTACACGTTATATCCATGCCAATTATAATTCAGATTATATTCACTTCCCAGCCTCTGGCCCTTTTTCTTGGTTAAAAGCAGATGGTGAAGTATTTATTAAATTCTAGAGTTAGAAAAGTAATCTTTGAAGTCTAAGGCATGTCTTGTAGCTCTGAATGGATGCAAAACTTCCTTCAGCTTCAGTATGGCCACGGTTTCACCCTTGTTCTTTTGATATTTAAAAAGCTACAGACAAGGTATTCGCAGGTAGAATCCCACTGCAGGTGTGAGAGGTCAGGAGTATCCCCACCATCTTTCCTCCTGAAGTCCACTGCTCGTGCAGGGAGACTTCCTGGGTAGTCACCGCAGCTGTAGGAACAGGAGAGGACCATTAAATCAGACCTGGAGGAGCAGCAAGCACAGAGTCTTCGAGATGCTTTTTGGGAAAAGCTGTCCTACTTTACAGCTACTCCCTGCACAGCACTCGATTGTGTCTGACAGACAATGTTATTACTCATCTGTTTTTTTTTTTCTTCAACTGTTCTCATTTATCTTCAATCAACTTTTCTTCTTGGGATGCTGCAGTGGTGAAAGCATCTGTAGCTGCCAAGGAGAACTTTACATGAGACTTTGGCTTGTGAGAGTGGCTAATGCTGATCCCCTCTCAGGATTTGGTCCAGAGAGAACAGTGTAACTGAAGATCAGGTTTATGGGTAGAAGTAATATCTTGTATTTTAACAACAAATACAACTGGGAAAAGTAGACAACTGCTTGGTATGCAAAACCTGTCCCCAGAGAAATCAAATTCTCTCAGAGCTGCCTATAGAAATTATGTCTCAAAAAGAAACCCTGTTCTTACAAAGTGTCATGCTTAACATTTGTACAGAACAGACAGGTTCCCACCTTTCATCATCCTATATAAAGATCTCCACAATAAATTGCAATGGTATTATAACCAGGGGGTGAGGAACAAAAAGTGCCTTAGCCAGAACAAACCAGAGCAAAGAACGGGAGAGACCAGAAGGTCCAGTCGAAGGGGAAAAATGGGGACAATCAGAGGCCAGCAATCAGTACATTAAAATATACATACTAACAGCAAAACCAAGGAGGAGCATGCTTGGAGTTCAGGCCACAGTCAAGCAGCAAGTTGATCCAGGCAACAAGGATGTCCCACAACAAGCAGATGGAACCATGAGTGAAGCAGTCTGGGGAAGAAGAGACAGTGAAAGCCATAGTTAGGAGTCAAGAGAAGGAACTAAGCTTAGCGCAGGGCAATCTATAGGCTCTTAGGGAATCTCTGCCAGTAAATACCAGTACCTACTGCCGGTTGGTTAGGAACGAAGACCTGAGGTGAGATTTAGTTCCTGAGCTACCTGGGAAATTATTCACTCACCTCTAAGGAACAGCTCATTGAATCTGAAACTAAGTCTATTTCATTCAAGAAGTCTGAGAGTTGTATCTAGGCACCAAGGGTCTCATACATTCCTAACTTTATGTGCAGACACAGTAAACACTACTCTGAAATCGAAGACTGTAAGGAAAATGAGCTGTACTTTTGTAGCTGTTATAGAAATAAAACTAAGTTTAAGATTTAGCAGAATTGAACCTTACCCTTCCGCTTGGGCTGTATGTTTTCTTTTTAATATATGGCATTTGAAATATATCTGAGGAGGAGATGCATAATTTGTCTCATACTATGGACTGGCAAGTTCTTTCTTCCATTTCTAGCAGATGAATCATCAGAAACATGATACACATTTATATTTGCTAATAAGACAGGAAAACAACAACAAAAAAAAAGCTTTGATCCTTTTTGGGCAGAAGTTATTGCTCAGTTCCAAGGTGTGGATCACAAAGGAAGACCATGGTAAACCACCACAGCAAAATCTATTTATATCAAAGGAAATGCAGTCTAGAGTAGGCAGCTCTTGCAAATTAATGAGAAGGCTGACTGAGGAACCCATTGATTTTTGATGGGAGTACAAAAGTAGTGTTTTGAAGCATACACCTTTGCAACCCCTGGCTCTGGGGGTCCACCCCCACTCTGGCATTAAGCATCTCTGGGGTCTCAATACAGTCTCACTTTCCCTCATGCTCATCTTTCTGCTCCAGCATGGAGTCCTCCATGGCCTACGCATGGGGTATCTACTCTGCCATTGAACTTCCATGGGCTGCAGGGACCTCATTTACCTGCTCCTACTCCATGTGGTCGAACTGGGTGTCTGGGGTTCTCTGTCCTCCCCCTTCTCCTCCTCCCTTCCTGGCAGCAAAGCTCTCTCTTTGTTTAGGCCAATGGTTGTCTTTTGTTCAGGTCAATGGCTTTTTCTCCAGGTTCTCTCCACCTTAAGACAGTCCTTCCCCTCATAAATATGGATTCAAAGAGGCATTTTCTATTGCTAATTGGCTCAGCCTGGGCTGGAGGCAAGTACACCTTGGAGCTAGGTGAGCTTTTGTGAAGCTCCTCGCTGTAGCCCCTTCCCCCACTACCAAAAACAGCCCCCACACACGCAAACCCAACACACCAGGTAAATGCTGTATTGTGGCATAATATATCCGTCTGTTGAAACAGGCAAGGGAAAGAAATTTAAATTTAAAATGAGAACGTTGGCACAAAAAAATTGATGTAAACTAGTTCAGTATAGACCCACGTAGATATGTGCTCGATTTTATATATATATTCATCAATATACTGATGAATCTGTACCCTCAAAAATAGAAGAAAAAAAATGCATCATCAAAGTAATACAGTTTAGAACAAGCTTTTGAAATGAGCATTTGAGTAAAATATCTCAACCACTTTTTATAAATGGACAAAGCTCTAAGTTAAAAGTTTTGTGAGATTGCTTTCAATAACTTAGGTTCAATGATGAATAAAATCCCTTCTAGTCCTGAGGTTTGCTTCACTGATAGGAACCTAGAGTCAGAAGACCTCTGCAGAATTTCTAGTGAGAGATGTTGTCGAGGATTGGTTAGCTGACAAGGGTCACACAGACATACTGTAGATGGCTGACCAGGATTTTGGGAGACATCGGACTCTGTTATAACAGTCTGAAGTGCTGGGGTGGTAAGGACACGCTGTCCTTGATTGCAGCTGCTATACGATAACAGCTTGCTTACAGTCAGCTAAGGCATGGGAACTTAAGGGAGTAAGTAACCAAGAATGAGGAACTAGGGGAGGGGTTGACGTTTAGGATAGTGACCAATTAATTAGTTAGGTTACAGAATATGTATGATCTCATTAAGAACTGTATAAGTATGCTGAACGCTAATCAATAAACGAAGCTTGCTGATCGCTCATATTGAGTGCTCAAGTTCTCCGACTGTGACAAGGTGTAAACTCTGCAGGAGCTTGGTGTTATTAGGAAAAGGAAGCGTAAGTCGTGTCACGGAGCTAGAACAGTTTCAGTTCCATATCTAGGCAGCATGAAGTGACTGAAAGCTCGTTTTGCTTCCATTCATCTTTCCTGTGTCTTTCATGGCCCACTGTGATGATTCAAAAAACTCCTCAAAACTAAACAAAAAACAACAAAACAAACAAAAAAACCCACCAAGCAACAAAAACCTCACCACATTGCAGCTTAAACTTGGTTAGGAATGAGATAAAAGGAAATATTCAAGGATAATGTGGCTGCATATAAAAGTCAAAGTTCACCTGCTATACAGATATGAACAAGGCCAGGGACATCTGCTCCATGCTGTCTATCCATGGCTGATTTGGCTGATTCTTCAGGTAGATATTCATTGGTAGAACTCCTAAACTCCTTCCTGGGTCAATATCCTTATAGAGTCAGTTGAAGAATCAAAACCAAAGCAAACCAGACCAAAACAATCAACAAACAAAAAACACAACAAAAAAAGCCTCACTTTCACCAGGCTGTGTCTGTTTTGAGCCTAGAAATTAGTGTTTGATTCAGTCAGCCTCTGAAAGGTGTTCAGCTAGAGTAAATGGATCAAGAGTGAAAACTCACTCTTTGCTTTATGATGTGTTCAATATTTAATTACCATCTGTATTAAAAATCATGCCTTATTTCTCATTTGAATTTTACTGCCTTCAGCTTCTAACTGTGGTTCTTGTTCTGTCCTTCCCAGCTACAGTGAAGAACTTTAACCCTTGATATTTCCTACTAATCACAATGCACTTCAAAATCTCCTGTTCAGTCAGTTAAAAATATTTACTCTAAGTAAACTTACTCTTTAAAAATTCTCCTCAACCATCAACTCATTTTTTTTTCCTTTCTTCCCTGAATTCTCTCCAAACATTTAACATACTTATTAAAACATAGGCAAAGAACTGAAAGCAGTATTCTCGTCTAGGTTTCGGCAATTCTACAAACAGATGTAAAATCACCTCCTTATTTTATCCTCTCTAGTACAGACCATTTTAGTCATTACAGAGGAAAACAGCACACAGCTTCAGAGGTGAAAAACACAATTTCTTCCCAGAAGCAAATCGGATGTGAAATTGAAGAAACTTGTGTCTACTCCTGTCTTTCTGCTATCAGAGGTCAGGCTGTAGGTAAAAGGCTTCCTGGTGTTAGACCTCAAGAATAACAGCTCCTCATCTTTGTTTTGGATTGCCACAGCCACTTATTTGCTTATAAAGAGCAAAGCAAGTTTTTAGAGACATTTTAATCCAAATGCTACAGCAATAATTTCCTTGAAGTAGAAAATACTGGCTACCTCTGAACTTTGCTCACATCAACTAGCAGCAATCCTTCATTTCTATTCTGTATCATGGTTTTCCATGATTCTGCAGCCCTGGTTCTGCAGTTAGGACCTTGATTCCTTGCTCCTGGTGCATCCATGGACATTTGACTGAATTCAAGCCTCTCTTGTTTTCTGCTTCCCAAACATTTCAGATTGCTCTGTATGATTAGCTCATCTTTGTAACTTGCCACTCTGTTATTTCCAGTATCTGCCAACTTTTTTGTGTCATCCACCAGTAGTATTAGCAGTGATTTGTTGACTAGAATAAATACATCCTTTAAAAAAAAAAATCCATCCCTGTTTTTTTATCCAAAGGAATTTTTCTTATATTTTTT
Organism: Antrostomus carolinensis; assembly: GCF_000700745.2. NCBI lineage: Eukaryota > Metazoa > Chordata > Aves > Caprimulgiformes > Caprimulgidae > Antrostomus > Antrostomus carolinensis. Next base: position 5,479 of record NW_010334955.1, read on the forward strand.
CTCATCTTTGGGAACTTCCTGATGTACTAAGTACATAAAATACTTATCTTACTGGTTGCAAGTGTTGTTTGCCCATATGGAATATGAGCTTGCCAATATCATGGGTTGGTTCCATGGCAACATCATAATGGGATCCAAAAGAGATATTTGAGAGTGAAGCCAATATTTTTTGTGTTAGCAAATAATCATTAGAAGCCTTAATGTTGTTTTACCACTGGCTGAATAATAGCACCAGCATATGTGTCTGAAACCAAAGTGTCATAAACAATTTTTCTGTTCTCACAGAACAGATGCTGTCTTTACTCCTGTGCTTTCTCTTTAGCCTATGTTTAGTTCCCATTCTTGAAGCGCTTACATAGCACTATTTAAAAATCACTCCAGCCCCTGCTCCACTTTGGTTTGTTACATTCGTAGCACTGTAGCATTACATCTGCGAGAGAAGGAGGTGATCTGAGACAGCCAGCACAGCTTCACCGGGGGCAGATCATGCCTGACCAATCTGGTGACCTTCTATGATGGAGTGATGGCACTGGTGGACCAAGGAAGGGCAACTGATGTAGCCTACCTGGCCTTGTGCAAGGCCTTTGACTTGGTCCCAGACCACATCCTTATCTCTACAGTGGAGAGATATGGATTTGAAGGTTGGACTATTCAATGGATAAAGAATTGGTTGGATGGTCACAGCCAGAGGGTTGTGGTGAACAGCTCTATGTCCAGGTGGAGGCCAGTGATGAGTTATGTCCCCCAGGGGTCAGTCTTGGGACCCGTGCTCTTCAGCATCTTTATCAATGGTTGCCATCCAGAGGAACATGGACAAGCTTGAAAAGTGGACCCACAGGAACCTAAGGAGGCTCAACAAGGCCAAGTGCAAGGTTTTGCACTTGGGTCAGGGCAATCCTACGTATGTGTACAGACTGGGAGAAGAACTCATTGAGAGCTGCCCTGCTAAGAAAGATTTGGGATTCCTGGTGGACAAGAAGCTTGACATGAACCAGTAGTGTGCAATTGCAGCCTGGAAGGCCAACTGTGTCCTGGGCTGCATCAAAAGAGGGGTGGCCAGCAGGACAAGGGAGGTTGTTGTCCCCCTCTACTCTGTCCTTGTGAGGCCCCATCTGGAGTGTTGCATCCAGGCCTGGATCCCCCAAGACAAGAAAGATACGGAGCTGTTGGAGCAGGTCCAGAGAAGAGCCACAAAAATGATCAGAGGGCTGGAGCACCTCTCTTATGAAGAAAGGTTGAGGGAGCTGGGCTTGTTTAGCTTGTAGAAGAGAAGGCTCCAGGGAGAATTCATTGCAGCCTTCCAGTACTTGAAGGGAGCTTATAAACAAGAGCGACTTCCTACATGGACAGATAGTGACAGGACAAGGGTAAATGGTTCTAAACTGAGAGGGGAGATTTAGGGGAGATATTAGGAGGAAATTTTTCCACCAGAGGGTGGTGAGGCACTGGCACAGGTTGCCCAGAGAAGCTGTGGATGCCCCATCCATGGAGCATTCAAGGCCAGGTTGGATGGGGCCCTGGGCAGCCTGATCTAGTGACTGGCAACCCTGCCCACAGCAGTGGGGTGGAACTGGATGATCTTTGGGGTCCTTTCCAACCCAAACCATTCTATGATTCTGGATGATCTACACAACATGTTGCACAGGCTGTAGAGACTCATCCATCACTACATCTGTGCTTTCTCTGCGAAAAAAAAAATGCTGATTGTTTACCTTTCATTGTTTCTCTGTCCTTTTTGAATATTCTCCTTTGATTTGTGGGCCATTAAACATCTTTCATTAGACATCTTAGTCTGCCAATTTACTATTGATTCTAAAACATGTGACCATGCATTAGCTGTATTATAAATTATGAAAATGCAAATACCTACCCATATTATCAGTTCCTGACTACTTAAAATGTCTGTACTCATTGTTCTTAAAAACAAATAAATTCAATCATTAATCTGCTGGACCATCTGTGCTCATTCAAAACTATCTTCAAGTTATTTTCTGTTAGTTACATAGCTTTGAGAAATGAAATTTTACAGTTTTTGGAGAAGATGGTTGCACTGCCAAATCCTTAAACAATAAAAAAAACATTTTTGGTATTAGTTAAATAATTTTATTTTTCTCTTTTAAATTCAGTATCTGACTCATCATGACTAAGATGACTGTATTCTTGAATAACACACAGAAGGCATTTCAAAAATCTATCCAGTATAAAATACAACCGTTTTTCAGTCTGGTTCACAAAATCACATTGTATAAATTTAGTCTTTGAAAGTAAGCCATGCACCTTTTATAACGGACTTTTATATAAAATGCTAGAAATTTTAAAGGAAATAAATCATCTTAATTTCTAAAATTAATCGGAGCAAGATTTATTCTTAAATCATGGATACTCCTTTCTAATTAAATTCAAATGTGTTTAATGCATCTCAGGAGTGTTAAGATAATAAGTAGTCCTTTTCTGGAACTTAACATCCTCGATCCCTGTCAATAATTATATTGGGTGACTAATAAAATATGATGCCAGGCATTTTTTAAATCTTTATCTTCCTCCTCTGTCTCATTAGCAAAATGAATAGGTTTGCTCCACAGGCACCACCTAATCTGGAGAATTCAATGTTGTTCAAGGACATTGCAAATAAATTTCAGCAGGTATTCCTTCATGCAACAGTCATACATAAAATGCACTTTTACAATATGTGCCAGTTGCCATGCTGAAGTTTCTCTTTGCTGTATAAGCTCATTGCTAGCATCAAAGGCTGGAAGGCCAAAAAGGGCCACTACAACTGTCAAGGCTCATCTCTTGACCAGGAGAACTTTATGCAGTTATCCCATCAAGGACTACACAGACTCTAAGTAGAGCTCTGATGATCAATGTTTGATCCACAGAACATATATCACTCTTCCATTCTACCAGTGGCCTATCAGAAAATGCTGACATCATGAGAAAAGATTATTTTATAACAGAAGACAATACATATTTTCATGCACTGGACTCAGATCTAGCAGGCCTTTTAACAAATATTATGCCAGTAATGTGAAATTACCTAATTTGTTATTGAGAGTTTAACTAACTTCCTTTCTCAAGTAGATATTACATTACAGTAATTACACCTCCAAGTAACAAAAATATAGCAGGATTCTCAACCCCTGGGATGATATATAGTCCTCTGGCCCTCATATGAAAGCAAAAGCCATCTCTAGTGACTTTAAACATTGGGGTATATCTAAGTATTTGAATGGAGGACTCCAGAGATTTCACATTGTCTTGAAGGTGGGAGGACAGACCAAGGAATAGTTTGTGATTCATCCAACTCTTTAAAATATTTTCATCTTCCTAATTTTAGGTCCGGTAAGCCACACATCTACAATTACAATTACCCCCCCCCTGCCAGTGACTGCAACTGCAGAGATACTCCATTCTGAATTTCCCATATATGTCCTTGCTACAAGGCACATATGTGATATTTTACCATGTTTTACATGTAGTGTGTCACATAGAATCATAGAATATCTCAAGTTAGAAGGGACCCATAGGGATCACTGAATCCAACCCCATGCTCCTCACTGGACTACCTAAAATTAAACTGTATGACTAAGAGCATCATCCAGACGCTCCTTGAACTGACAGGCTTGGTGCCATGACCACTCCCTTGGGGAGCCTGTTCCAGTGACCAACCACCCTCTCAGTGAAGAACCTTTTCCTGATGTCCAACCTGAACTTCCCCTGACACAGCTTCATTCCATTCCATAAGACACCCCTTTGAAAGTCACTATCATACTGCTCCTGCTTAGGTTTTTTTCAATTTTATTGAGCCGTAGCCCCTGGCCTGGGCAAGGGGAAAGGTCACGCTACACAGCACAGACTAAAGCACACAGCTGTCCTACAAACCCTCCAAATCCAAGGTTTGTCTAGAGACTACTGTCCACACACTTCTCATCTGTCATCCACTTTCTTCACTTCCACCTTTTCTGACTGGCATAGAGATGTTGTTGCCAAGGACTGTGCCTTGAATGCCTGGCCACACTTTAAAACAAGACTGAAAAAAACAAGAGAAAAATATCTCATAAAGGTGAGCCCTTCTTCCTGAAGCCAGCTCAAACCAGGCAGACACTTTTCAGACATCAAAAGACATTATTGTATCTTCCTGTGTTCCTTGAGACACCTGGAATCTCTCAAAGTACGTTTAGACTAAGTATAAGTCAGACTAAGACACAGCATCCTGTGCGTACTTGGCCTGTTCCCTGGGACAGGCTGCCAGGGCCCTGAATGTCCCAATAAGCCCCTGACCAGCTCCACTGGGAACCCCCACCTTTGCCACATCTACCCACTGACCTCTGGGTAGGTGCTAGAGATTAGCCACATGCAACTGAAAAAACCCTCACCCTGCCTGGCCCCCACTGAAGGTGCTGGGGAACAGGAATCGCTCTGGGTATTGGGATGTTGCAGAAGCCTTCAGGGCTGTGATCTGCCTCTGTGGCTGGGCTTAGTATCCACCAGGATCCAGAAGTTAATCCGGAACTGTGGGCAACCCTGTGGAAACGTTCCTGTGCATACATCTCTATAGGTACTGTAATTCTAAATGAGGGATGTATTGTTATCATAGAATCATAGAATGGTTAGGATTGGAAGGGACCTTAAAGATCATCCAGTTCCAACCCCCCTGCCATCAGCAGGGACACCTTCCACTAGACCAGGTTGCTCAAAGCCTCGTCCAGCCTGGCCTTCAACACTTCCAGGGAGGAGCAGCCACAACTTCTCTGGCCAACCTGTTCCAGTGTCTGACCACCCTCACAGTGAAGAACTTCTTCCTAATATCTAATCTAAACCTGCCCTCTTTCAGCTTAACCCATTCCCCCTTGTTTTGTCATTAATTGCCCTTATGAAAAGTCCTTCCCCAGCTTTCTTGTAGGCCCCAGTTCCAGGGGAGAACTTCCTTCCAGGCCTTCAGTTCTGATGATGCCAATCTATATCCTCATTAAGAAAAATAAATAATAATAATAATAATCTCAGTTTAAAAGTGGTGGGGTATGGGCATCAGTCGTGCTGCTATGATGTCCTGGCACATCCCTTTCCCCTGATTTTATAAAGCTGAGGGTGCCACCAACTATGTTAAAAATGTTGCAGATGTGTGTGTATGCTCTCTGTGCCCCATCTTCTGCCTGGATTATCTAGTCAAGTAGCACTGATACCTGAAAGCTTCTTAACAGCCTGATATCTGAGGCTGCTTCCTAGACTGGAGGATTTGTGGAGACACCTGAAGCCAGGATAGGTCAACTATAGAAGCAGACCTTGTCAGTTCCCCTGGTGATGCAGGTTTAGCATATGCCACCAAGGACATGTGATGCCACCACCTAACTCTGTCTCAGGTTTTCCTATGCTGCAATTAGAGGTGTGCAGGCAGGGTCAAAAATTCCTCATGACAATGCCACTGCTCCCTGGCCTGTCTATTTGCTATTCCCTCATCCATAGCCTGGATGAAGTCATCCCAAGCTCTCTCACTGTCAGCTGAATCTTACACATAGAAAAGGTGTGTGTCCCCTGGCCTTTCAACAGAGGAGCAGAAGGGGAGGAGGTCTGCCTACATTACTGGCTTTCAAGTTGCTTCTTGAACTTGTTGAACTGCGTAAGATGTCTTCTTTGCCTCACCAGGTGTGCGCTGCTCTCCTAGAGGCTGCTGATGGCTGATATGAGAGGAGTGGGACAACTCCCAGCCTTATCCACGTAAGGTTGAAAATGTCAATATTCATCCTTTCATCTCCAGTGTACGATAATGGTCACTGATCCCATTTCTCATCAAAGATGTGGTCATGCACAGCTCAACCTGTAATAACTACTACCTGACACAGGAGTGCATCTTCTCCCTGGCCAAGGAGATAATTATACCTTTGGCCTCGCTATAGGTGTCTTTCAGCTTTATTACCTCTAGCCAATGCCCTCTGTTTTCCACATGTTCCAAACTGATATGGCAGTTGCAGTCAGGCTTTCCAAAAATTCTGGTCCTACCTTTTAGAGGAAAAAAAGCACAGAGCTCCATATGGCCCATCATGTGACAAATTCAGAACTGCTGATGAGCTTAGCTCACCACAATATACTGGCTCTGTATCATTCATGGGAGGAGAGAAGGCTACAGAGCTTTTAGGGAAGCACAGAGACAAGGAGTTTCTTCAGTGTAAAAGCAGGTACACAATTCATTCATCCATCCTTCTTTGAAGCATATTCTCTTCAAAATGGTTACTGATAACCTCGCAAAATCTAGTTTTTCTATTTTCAGCACTGATAACATTACAAAGATGTCATCTGTTCGAAACAGATGGTCTTTTGTTTCTAAATCATGTCATTCTGTGAGCAATCACTTATTTAAACTGTAGGACTAGTACAGAGTAAACAAGGTTTCTAAGGGTACATTCACGTTGCTTTGCATCTTGTGTGTTGCTACCTCAAAACTTACTTGCTTTTACAGAAAAAATATTTTTGTATTGTTGGTTAATTTGGCAAAAGCTAAACATACGTTAAAAACCTACATTAAAAGTCACTATAAGGCACACTGGGAAACCTGGATACAAAGGGGTCATTTCCTGAATAGTAAAAACAACAAACCATAGGAAATAACTCTGCAGTTTGTTGTCCTTGGTAAAGTGTTGCATAGGATGTAGTTTTCCGTGAGGTACCAATAATGCTGCAGAGGACATGGCAGAGTTTTACTCTTTATGTAGCCATGTCTGCGCTGAACGCTGCTGCTGTAGCCTGACAGCCGCCTCCCCGTGCCGCGCTCTGTCCTGTTATCGTTGTGGGTATCCAAGTGCCGTTCCTCTGGGCATTACTCTGGACATACATGACCTGATAGCATCACCTTTTTTTTAAACCCTAGCTCACAGCATGCTTTGGTCCATTTATAGTCACATGCTCCTAGAATTAGTATAATTAGAATATCAGTTCAGACCTATTTGCTGTCTCATTGTGTATTAACACATGGATATTACCAACAAAGTAAGAAAACAAGCAGCTTCTCTCAGATGGGTCTTCACACTTGAACTCTGTTACCAAAGTGACAGTCTTGAATGCACTCAGACTGCCAGCAAATCCATGAGGGAAATAATTATTGAACATTGCCATTGTCCTAAATAACGCTAGATGCTATGGCATGTGTTTGGATTTTCTGTTGTAGTTGTAGAGGCAGCACAGCAGTGAGCTTGTAACCTTTCCAAGTTCTCTTCACCCCACGCACCACAGTAAAATACTAGCAGTACCTTCATGAGATACAATTTTTAATGCCTGAAATGCCAGCCATACCCTTTCCCTTCCTCTGTCTTATGTTCCTACCACCCACTTCCATCTTCAACACCATCACCACGCAGCAGGATCTGCTGGTACGTCCGTCTACTCTTCATATTTTCTGGTCATACCTTGAGTCGTGACAGGTTTCAGGGAACATCAGCTTTTCTGGCAAATAGCTCTGAAGGAAGCCTCAAATTCCTTCTCTGTGGCTTAAAGAACCTTATATAATAACTGAAAAAAACCCCTATTTTGTCTGTGTTATAAAATTTATCACATAATTTGTCACTTTTGAAGTAATCCTGCAGCAGACACTGTACAACTCCAAGTTCCTCACATCTTATTGATTTTTATATTACTGCAGGCTAATAATCTCCACAGAGCTTCTGACAAACCCAAGTGAGGATTTCATTTTAACACTTCATAAAAGCACCCGAGCAAGTACCTCTTGGGCTGCAGCACTGATCCTGTCCAGCTTTGTTCTTGTTCAATGTGTTCAGCAGTATTGACACAGCAATACATGGCCAAACAGACCTGGGGAAAATAACCTACCAAAAGTAAAAAATTTAATCAGAATTAATTCTCTGAGCCAGTTCATTCTGTGCTCACACAGCAGAAAGAATGATATAACTGAGCAGAGGGAGCTACTGCAGCCACCACTGTTACAGAGAGAAATGCTTGTGAGCGACGCTGTACACTCAAAGCAATCACAAATACACTCTTCTGTCTGGCCGATGCCATTTTTAGTACCGAGAATCAGAGAAAATGTGAGAAACTATATTGTCCTTTTGCTCTACACGTGCACAATCCTCATAAAGGATTCATGAGTCAAGAAATAACTATAGACCATAATTGTCAGATAGTTCTCCCTGCCCTATCCTATGGAATAAGAAATACTTACGCATAATGTCAGCAGGACAAGTTTATTGCATTTTTTGGAAGAATTTGTTTAAAGATTCACTCATATGATCCATTTTAAAGTGTGTATTTTCAAATCATTAAGTGAATTTATATATTGTATGTATACTTACACATAACATGTCCCTATGTATTTATATATCTATTTATATGGGTGTTTGCGCTTCTTTTTACTTATATTTAAAGTTCTCTGAAATACAGTTACCCTGCCATAGTATTACAATAAGCTGGTGTGGAAGACAATATTGCATAGTCCTCTATAGAATTTCTTTACAAGAGCCAAAATACACTAATTTGTATGCTGAGTTAATCTGAATCAAAGTACTGGTATTACCTTTTTTTTTTTTTTTTGACACAATCCTGATCAACTGACATTTCTGAAAACAGTATTTTTGCCTTTATAAAGAAGCAGCAGCTTATAGTATTTTTCATATGAGTTTCTGTGAGTTTGTATATGAAAGAAAGAAAAATATAGTTTAATTACTGTTGGAGGGTCTCTTCAGTTTATCATTTTATTATGCAGTTTTTATTTTATTTCCTTAAGAAGAGCATTGAAGCCTGTGCCCCAAATAAACTCTTTATTTTAACATGGAGGAAACATTCAAATAGCTGCTTGAATTAAATACAAGAACTAATAAGTTTAAGTTTTATAAACTGAAAAAAATATTATCTACAAATGTGAAATATAAATAAACTAAAGCATTACCTTAGTTATCTTCCTTTGTTAGATGCATCACTGCATGCACAAAGCCATGTACCCCACATCAATGTCTTCTCTGAAGCTACACTCTGGGGGGAAAAAAAAAAGGGAGTTTTGACTGCACAGAAATATAAGAACTTCACAATGTGACCTATAGTTTTTACTAAAATAAATTAATGGATGGCATGCAGATGCCAAGATTTAACAGAATAATAACAAAACATTAGTAAGCACTTTTAATGTAATTAAATTTTTGATGTATTACAGTTCTTAGTATGTAATTATTTTTGAAGGAACTGAAGAATAATATTGGATCACACCCTTATTCAACCTAAAGAATAAAATGTGATGATGTTTTAAAATTCTATTTCAGAATAGTAGTGTATCGTCCATCACAGATAATGATGGCAAGATTTTTCTCATTTGATAGTCACTCACGGTGATTACCTAATAAAAGGACAATCCTTGGTACGATGAGAACCTGTGGTCAGTCCAGGATGTAAGCAAGCACTGAAATGTGCTATATAAAGCATCTCAGCTTGCAAGTGACCTTGAATCTCTGTTTCCATATTGTGTGAGGTTGGGATTGTTCCATGGCTACATTCCCAGTCTGCATCAAGGGGCTGCTGGTAACATCAATCTTAAACACTGGTCTTTAAAACAATTTTTGATGTTGGCCTTGAAGAGGTCTAATAATTTTGCTTAATCACCTCTGTTTCTACACAAAAACTGGAATCTAAGCTGACTTCTAATTTTTCATTCTTGTGAGATCCAGCCACAGGCTTTCTGTCTGCCATCAAATATCTCGAATCACAATTAGATAAAATATGTCAGATGCCCTGTGACACCCAATCATCTTTATTGTATAGAAGTTCACTGTCAGCTTAGAGTAGAATAAATTCCATTTGACTCAGAGGTCGGTACTTGGGAAGAAAAATGAGAAGTGTGCTCATTTACATATTTTAATATGTAAATTGGATGCATCCAATTTGTGTTATTTGTCTCCTAATGAGAATGACCTTTTCTGCTGATGGGAAAAAGCAATTGAACTTAGGCATGTGAAAGTTACGGAAGGAAAAGGAATTCAGAACCTCTAACAGAGCAGGTCAACTGCTCGCTTCTGTGAATAAAAAAAATAATGGAGGTGATATTGAACCCTCAATCCCAGTGCTCTTTCATCTTTAGAGACACCTAGTTAGGTTCAATATCTGAATTTCGCTCCTCAGCTGTATCTCTAATAACACTTCTTGCCTAGCATCCCTCTTCTTCACCACCCTTTCCAAGGAACATCTAAGCAGTGCTCCCGCCACTAACGTGGCTCAGGTTAACACCGTAACATCTTCATAATTATTGTACATAATTATTGTACATAACAAAACGCAGAGCTTCAAAATTCAAAGATTAAGTGACTTTGCTTAAGGCTACGAAAAGGATGTTACTATGTCAGGACCAGAACCGGTCTTTGGTCCTGTGTTCAAACACAGTAGATCAAGTTTCTTCTGATACTGAAACTGAAATGGAAAGAAGCTGCGATCAATTTACAAAGCAGCATCAGGATCACACAGCCTGTGTGGTTCTACTTCTGTGAATGCCAAAGAGGAAATGAGTCCTGCATATAGGCAGCTCATCTGCAGACAGGTAACATCATCATTATTGCTGCATATACTATACATTTAATTAACCTCTCTACTGGAAAAAAAAATATGTATACATATGGTCAAATTGCCAGTATGCTTCTCGTCCTTTCAAGCTTACTCTTTCATCTGCAGACCTCAAAACCAGGCACTAATATCACCACACAGGTAACAGGTCTTAAAACTGGAACCACTCACGTGCAGGACTCCAGATTAATTAAAGAGCTAGGAATTCAAACAAACATCTTGGCATGGCTTATAAGCAAGGGCACAGTTATTTATTCTTCTTATTGTTTCTTCTTCATTATGGTGCTGCAGGAGTCCCCCATCAGGGACCAGGGCCCCATATTGTGAGGATTTATTTAAACACTTAATGAAAATATGGCACCTGCAGGTAAGAATTTACAACTGCAATTATAAAATAAAGAATAAAATTTTATCTTCAGTTGATTTCTGTGATCATAATATTCTAACCAATACTAACACATACCTCATTTGAAGTGTGTGTTTTCCCATGATCACGTACAGGAATGGGCTGCAGTAAGCTTAACACTGCCACTCTGAAAGCACACCCAGACAAATGTGGGTTGTCCTAAAAATAGGTATCTTACCTTTGCCATCAGTAAGCAAGGAGGAAATTTCCACTGAGAAAAAGAAAATTCAAGCTGTACAGAACCAGCCAGCTGCCTGGGCACACGCATACATATCCAGATGTGTAGAGCTTTGTTCTTAACGTTAGCTTGCTTGTTAATATGCTATCTTTTGCAAAATTATTCAGGAGAACAAAAAAGACAAACTCTTTCATGATAAACAACGTAATTACACAAAAAGAGCTTTTGTAATTGTTCCTGTTTTCATCTGTGTTTCAAAACCTATTTCATATCGGGCACAGGTGCAAATGCTCAAACATTGGGCAACAGAAGGACCAGCTGTAGTTGTTGAGTAATGAATTCTCCTTTAAAGCAGCGTGGGAAATAACTGTCCTGACACAGTAATTTTTGTAATCTGCTAATGGTGTAGCTTCATAAATGATTTAGGGTGATCTTAGTCTGTGCTGCTGCTGCAAGGAGCAGTTCTCTTCCCTTTCCTATTCCTAACTACTGCTTTCTGTAGCTGAATAAGAAAATTAATCCAGCCCAATTGAAAAGTTTATTAGTTTATTTCAGATCGAATCTTGGATTTGGTGGATTATGCCACAAGTCCTGGTGTTAACATAAAGAAGAATGAGGAAATGCATGAGCTGGACAGATACATGGCAGATTGAGGTTGTCCTAAAGCAGCTGCAAAACTGCAGTCTTGAAAAATGGTGGTTGCTTGGAAGGGATGTTAGCAAGTGTAGCAGATTAGGGTGGGTTTTAGTCTCCGATATGTGCCAGACACAAACTGTATAAACATGAGGTTATTCAAGCTCATGTGCATGTGGTTTTGTTGTGCTGACTTGTCCTACGAGTCACCTAATAAGGTATCTACAATGCAGTTGCCTGCATCTAAGCTAGTCATGCAAGGCTCCCTTTTAAATCAGTGGAGGTCTAACCATTGGGCTATGGAGTTTAAAGCACTGTCCAACTCGTCCTGAAGCAGAAGCTTAAAATGGATTAGTTGAGATTTTTCTCTAAAAGTGACTATTTCTCTCCATTTGACTATAAACAGAGAGCAGAGTGACTGGCTTTGCTGTGGGTGTCTGTCTAAACTGAGGGTTAAATCAGTGTTGCTATTTCAAAGTACTTTGAGAGAACAGTCTTTAGAGATGTGGTATGCACAGTCCACTGCTGCACTCTGGTTATGGTCAGGTAAGTAGAGTTCCTGAACAGGAACTGTATATTAAATCAATACTATATTACAAATAATAACATAATGCATTACAGGAACTGAGATTAAGATGTAGACTGGCACCCAACACATATAAATCGGTATCATTGTTACAGAACAAGTTACCAGATCCAAAGTTTGCTGTCGTCCCGGAAAGACCTCCAAAGACTTCATTGTATTTGGCTCAGATATACATTATATTTTGCATGTTTAATAAAGCCTCAGGAAAAATGCAGTAAGACTTTTGTTAATAGCTAGGAGCACCTCACCAAGCTATAAAAAGCTGCTGGAAATTAATTGTCCCTGAAAACACGTATAAAAAACCGACAGTGTTAGCAGTGCGATGAACAGTAACACTGCACACTACTGCTGGTGCAATTGCTCCCGTGTCAGTGGTAAGTTACTTACTCTTGCCAGTGTTTTCACTTTTTATAGATAAATAAACAGGTACAAGGTGATTTTAACAAAGTAACAGTAACTCTTAATTTTAGAGGATTTGTTTGTTGAATTCAAGCATTTATTCTGGAGTGTCATTCCTACTTCCAAGTGTTATTTTTTTTAAGTTGTCTTGTCAGAATTAAAGAAATAGTTAATAAATATAAATACTGATCTTCAGGGCATAGAATTACAATTGGTACGCTAAAGCTAAGCAATTAACAACAAAGGAGAAAGAACAGATGGAGAAGGAAATGTCCCTTGTTAAATATTTGTGGTTTTTTGATTAAAATTGCCTTATAAATGACAATATAATACAAGCGTTCATTAGATAAGGTCAGCATTCAGCATAGAGTTATAGAAGCTTACATTTCTTGGCACAGAAGCTTTGATTATATAAATTTTATATAGGAAATGCAAAGTGCCATAATGTGGGACTTTGATCAATGATGCTATCGTGATTTATAATTGTTTCTTTTTTAACTGTGGTGTGCTCAAAGCACTAATTTAAAAGCTCATTTTAGTTGCAACTTACCTCTTCCGTTTAATAACAAGAAAGTCATCTGATTACATTTTTCCAGTCATCTTTGTGTCACGTATTAGATAATCTCCTTTTAGTTTAAAACTAAAAATGCTAATGGATTGGGGAAATGGGTTTCTGCTTTCACCCAGCATATCTGTCTTTTTTATGCTTGTCTTTTGGATCATTTATCTAAATAATAACCTTTAGTACCCACTCCTTCCTTCCAATGAACTAAAAGACATTAATGATTAAAGTCAGTGAATACACATCTTCTCCTTACTTCAGTTTTCCCAGCTGAGGTTACCACTTTCAGCTGCTGCTTTTTTTTGAGGGGGGGAGCTAAAGACATCCCCTTGCAGAGCTACTCATCTGGTTACTTCCTCATTTGTCTCAATCAAAACAGCCCAAGTTCACTTAAACTAACTGTAGAGCTCTTGTCATGAGTATCACCAGTCAGCACTGACTGAAAGGACACTGATCTCAGTAGCTAAAAGAAAGCAATTAAATGAAAAACTCTGCAAACAGTTTTCAGTCAGCGAATCTGCTGGGGCAGCCCCAGAAAAGAGGCAGTAAGAAGCCCCCCCAAGGGAAGGTGCTGAAGCTGGTAACTTCTTCAGCAGGCAAACCTGGAGATACAGAGATTTATTTGCACGGCCTTTGTCTCAGAATGATGGAAGGCAACTCATTTTGAACAAAAGCACTGTGGAGAAGATAAATGACCAGCCCAAGGTCAGGTACAAAGATTGTGAAAATTGTGGGATTAAGTGCCAGGACAGAGATTTTTCTAGAGTATTTGTGTAGTTCAGTTTTTATCATGCCTGACTTAAGCTGTGTAAGGACTGAGCTTTCAGAAATTGCTTAGCACATACCCTCTGTAAAAAAAAAAAACCCAAACCAAACCCAAAAAACCCAAAACAAACCACAACAAGATTCTGAGCAACAGGGATGTAACTTTAAAATCCTAAGGAAATCACTTTCCTCATCCTGCCAATACCTTCTGAAATAGATGGAACTGAAGCACATTTGAAGAGCCGGCAACTTTGTACTGCCTTGAGAATGTTTTCCAGAGGAAAAACATCCTTCCACAGACAATCTCTCCCAGCAGACCAAATTTTGGTTCTGCTGAGCCCAGTGGTGACAGTATGACGTGAGGGGAAACAGTACCTCAAGTAGATGGATGCTGTGCTAGAGACTCACAGCAGAGTCTTCAAGTAACCTGCACTGTTCTGAGGCTGTCATTACTCAGAATAAATTCATTCTGGCATCAAGCTTTCAGTCTGCATAGTCAGAAAAGGCTGTGGATGTAAAGCGATATTCTTACATGAATCAGGCTGTTTTCTCGATTGATAAGAACAAAGAACGACCATATGAGCTCAGTCTAAAAGTCTTTCTGGTGCTGCTTTGGTTACTTCCTGTGGTGATAAATAGCATGATATTCTCAACAGTTGCAAATTACAAAAGAGCTACAATCTACCTATATATATTATGTAGTCACTAAATTGCATTTCCATGGCATGTGGGAGGTGACCAGGGGACAACAGCAGACAGACAGCTGAAGGAATTGTATTCTGCTCATTCTGCTGAAGGGGGGAAAAAAATAATCCATGAATCTAATTTAATAGGAAATGAAATCTGTT
>NW_010334955.1:20441-23038 GCF_000700745.2 Antrostomus carolinensis
ATTCTATATGAACTTTCATTTCCAGTGAATCATGCCATTATGTTCAATTTCATTCTAAATGTGAAACTTGCCCTTGTGGCTTGTTCTCTGCTGTGGGATCACTGTCAAAACAAAGAACAATTACAAAATGTTCCCACAGTTCAACATTCCTATTTAGTAAGTGACGCCCATATGATGCAGAGATCTAATTATGAAAATCATGAAATGGAAACTGGTTTTCTCCCTTTTCTGTTATTTAGACAACACAGGAAAGTTGGAAGAGGGGTTGACAGGAGTTTCTAATTATTCACATTTTAGATTTTAATAAGATTGTGTTTACCAGGCACTTGAAGCCAAACTGGTAAATGTAAAATAATAAACTACAATATTCTAGGATAGTATCTGAAATATTCGTTGTAATGTATTTATTTAGATATTTGAATGCTGAATTAGCCTATAAAGCAGACTGATATTTCTTTCAATATTACATTTTCTTGATGATTATATTTTGTCTGGAATATTGTTTTAATTCTTTGAAAGTATTTTAACTTTACAAACAGGTGATAATAATTCTGTTTGTGTATTTTTTGCAAAAGTAGCACACCCATTTTCATCCAAATTTGAGATTATGGAGTTCAGCAAAATACATGCTTTCCACATTTTGCTTTGAGACATGAAGTACTGAAGAAGAATATTGACATTTTCTGTCTTTGAGGATATGTGAAATTTCCCATTATTGGAAAGTTCTGTTGCCCTGAATGACAAATTACACAATGAGACAGAAGGAAGATGCAAATCTTGGAGTTTTAAAAGCATCTAATATTTTCTCAAATTATATTCAGCTGTATTTATCTAGCGTCCTGGCATGCTGCTTGGATTACTGTTATCAATAAATCTATAAATAGGATGCAAAATGCATGTGAGCTGTCTGTGTATGAATAAAGAACGGCCCAGCAGTAAATTCTAGCATAATATATAGCTTAAAAAGTAGCAAAATGAATGTCTTGACAAATCAATGCAACATATTTTGTCAGAGGGTGAAAGATTCATTATGCATCAGCCTTGAGAAAGCTGGATTTCTGAAGCATGGGTCACCTAGGACATATGATGTAATGAGAGAATATGGAAACATGTATAGAAAGACAAAAATAATCTTCTGCATAATAAAGCCATATTAAATTTTCAGGTAAAATGTAAGTCCAGTGCAGTACTCCATTGTTCAAGAGAGGTCAGGAGTTCAATGCCAAGGAACACAATAATGAAGCCTGATTTCCTATGGAATTGGTCCCCACAGGAAGTTCAAGACCGATCCATTTTCTGAAACCAGATCACGTGCACTGGCTTTCATTTGTGTTTTCTGCTGTCTGCCAAGGTCTAAGCTCGTCTTGTGGCACTTTGTTCAGCTGAGAAATTCTTTCCTCTACCAGCCACCTATTTTGATGAAACTTAGGGAAATTCAGCGTTTCGGGGAACTCCAGGCATCTGCCAACCATGACTGAAACCGGCACTAGATTTGAAAGTCGGTGAGAGGACACAGACACAGGGCCAGACACACGCACCCAGCAGGCTGCACACGCCTGGAGAACAGCAAAGAGACTAAAAATAAGACCAACCAATTGGCTTTCTGCTGACAGCAGCAAATTGCCACGGGACATTTAATTCCCTCTGACCACGTAAGTGACAAACGAGTTGTCACCTGCTGCGCGCGCCGAGGGACAGGGGAGGATGCCGTCCCTGTGGCAGGGGCCACCGGCCCCAGCAGCTGCATCACCTTGAGAAGTGGGGACCTGACAGAGGCCACAGACACGGATTCTGCCTCTGGCATGTTCTGAAGAGACACCTGAGCTTGGCAGTGTGAGAAACCATAGTGTTGTCTTTGCAAGTAGGGAGGGCTCAGCTCCTGCAACACAAGGATGACTTGGCAGGAAATAAGAAAGACATCTGTGGCTAGAGGTAAAGATGTGCTGCTGAGTGACTGCCTAGCATCTTATTATAAAAAGGAGAAAAAAAACCCTAAACCACACAATAAAAAGGGAGTGGGAGATTAAAATAGAGTGGTGCGAAATTTAAACTACAGCAGGACTTCATAGGTGTTATCGGCCAGGCTGTAAACCTGGGAGTGCCTCACCAACAGGGAAACAAGGAATTTTGCGGTATAAATAGGGTATAAAAATTTGCGTGTCGCTCTGGCAGTGTGTTCCTATTAGTGAGGACACCCGCTCTTGCAGGAATGTTTAATAAAAGTGCTTCACTGAAGAGTCTGGCCAGAGTCCTTGAAAGCTTTTTTTTCAGGATTGCTCGTTTCTCACAGCAGGGTTGGAGCTGGGCAGGTGGAGGAGAGGCCAGGGCTGCTGCTGTCCCCTGGCTCCTGCAGCCTCCAGAGGCCCCAGCAAGAGCCTGGCGTGCAGCGGGCGTCAGAGCCTTGTGATCGCAGCCAGGGCTACGAGGGACGAATTGTTCCAGTCCCTTCTGTAAAAACAGGGACAAGCCTCACATTTTCTTAAACATAAATTAAATAAATAGAGGATCTCGACGGATTTATCGGCTTTGGTGCGGGTTCCCAGCGAGCTCCGGCCCGCAGGGACCATCCCGACAGAGCGGGAACCGCCTGAGGGGCC
>NW_010334956.1:0-986 GCF_000700745.2 Antrostomus carolinensis
GGTTATTCCTGTATGGGAGAAGAGAGAGCAGCTGAAGATGTTTCTCCAGTGCTGGATGTGATGTGGAGCTGAGCTGGCCCTGCCCTGCGTCAGGGAAGTGTCTGGCTGCCTTGATCCTCTGCTCCAAGCTTTCATAGAATCCGAGACTGGTTTGGGTTGGAAGGGACCTTAAAGATCATCCAGTTCCACCCCCCTGCCATCAGCAGGGATCCTGGCTAGCCTGGGCATACAGGGGCTCCAGCTTCGCTTCCTCCCCACTGCTTCTTGCTTTGATGTAGAGCAAAGCGTGATCAGCCTCATGTTACGTAGCACTAGGCTGCAGCATGGAGCAGCCAAGCCCTGGCCTGAGGTGTGTCCTCCCTGGCTGTGTCCCTCTCCAGTCCCAAAGGCTGGCTGACAGCCAGGTACATAGGCTTGCTGTGCTGCAGGAGACTTTGGTATTGAGCACTGGAGAGCTACTATGATGTGTGGCTTGAGTTGATCAGTATCTGCTTGTGTGAGTTACCTCTGCAGCTGCTGGCCTTGGTGTTTGGAGTGAGCATGGTGCGCAGGTCTGGGATCTTCTCCTTCCTCTGAGCTGGCATGGATGCTTGTATCATAGAATCATGGAATGGTGTGGGTTGAAGGGGACATTTCAAGGTCACCCAGTCCAACCTCCTGCAGTGAGCAGGGACATCTTCCACCAGATCAGGTCACTCAGAGCCCTGTCCAATTTGACCTGGAATGTTTCCAGTGATGGGGCTTCTGCCACCTCTCTGGACAACCTGGGCCAGGGTTTCGCCACCACAGAATCACAGGATGTGATCACCCTCACCATAACCAATTTCTTCCTTACATCCAGTCTGAATCTCCCCTCTTTTAGTTTAAAAACATCACCCCTGTTCCTATTGCTGCAGGCCCTGCTAAACAGTCTGTCCCCATCTTTCCTATAGGGCCTCTTTAAATATTGAAAGGCAGCAGTAAGGTCTCCCTGGAGCCTTCTCTTC
>NW_010334957.1:0-475 GCF_000700745.2 Antrostomus carolinensis
TCCTTTCTCATTGGCCTCCCACCCCTTTTTCGGACACTATTTCCTCCTCAACTTCCCACTCCTTTTTGGCCTCGACTTCCCCTTGGCCTCCCACACCTTTTCGGCCTCCTCTTTCTCATTGGCCTACCAGCCCTTTTCAGCCTCAACTTTCTCCTTGGCCTTCCACCCCTTTTTGACCTCTACTTTCTACCTGGTCTCCCACCCGTTTTTCAGCCTCTACTTTCTCCTTGGCCTCACCTTTCTTATTGGCCTCCCACGTGGTTTCCAGCCTCTACTTTCTCATGGGCCTCATACTCTTTTTTGGCCTACACTTTCTCCTTGGCCTCCCACACTTTTTGGACTCTAATTTATCTTCAGTCTCCCACACTTTTTCAACCTCTACTTTCTCCTTCGGCTTCCACCCCTTTTTCGGCCTCTACTTTCTCTCGGCCTCCCATCCATTTTCAGCCTCTACTTTCTCCTTCGGCCTTCCCCC
>NW_010334957.1:573-1260 GCF_000700745.2 Antrostomus carolinensis
GGGCCTCCCACCAATTTTCAACCTCTACTTTCTCTTTTGCCTCCCACACCTTTCCAACCTCCACTTTCTCCCTGGCCTCCCACCCCTTTTTCAGCCTCTACTTTATCTTCAACCTCTCACCCATTTTCGGCCGCTACTTTCTCCTTTGCCTCCCACTCTTTTTTGGCCACTATTTTTTCCCTGACCTCTCACCACTTTTCAGCCTCCACTTTCTCCTTGGCCTCCCACCCGTTTTCGTCCTCTACGTTCTCGATCTCCCAACACTTTCCGGCCTCTACTTTTTCTTTGGCCTCGAACCCCTTTTCAGCCTCCGCTTTCTCCTTGGCCTCCCACCCCTTTTCAGCCTCTGCTTTCTCCCTGGCCTCCCCACCCCTACATTTTCCTTGGCCTCCCACCCCTTTCTCCGCCTACACTTTCTCCTTGGCCTCCCACCCATTCTTGGCCTCTACTTTGTCTTTGGCCTCCCAACCCTTTTCTGCCTCCACTGTCTCTTTGGTCTCCCACACCTTTTCGGACTCCCCTTTATCATTAGCCTTTCAACCCTTTTTGGCATCCACATTCTTATTGGCCTCCCACTCCATTTTCGACCACTAATTTCTTCTTGGCGTCCCACTCCTTCTTGGCCTCCACTTTCTTATTGACCTCCCACCCCTTATTCAGCCTCCACTTTCTCCTTGGCCTCCCACC
>NW_010334957.1:1273-2165 GCF_000700745.2 Antrostomus carolinensis
TTATCTTGGGCCTCCCATCCCTTTTTGGCCTCTACTTTCGCCTTGCCCTCCCACCACTTTGCAGCCTCTACTTTCTTTTCGACCTCCCACACCTTTTTAGCCTCTATTTTCTCCTTGTCCTCCCACCTCTATTTCAGCCTCTACTTTCTCACTGGCCTCCCATCCCTTTTCGGCCTCTACTTTCTCCTTGACCTCCCACCATTTTCAGGCCTCTACATTGTCTTTGGCCTCCCACCCATTTTCGCCCTCTACTTTCTCCTTGGCCTCCCACCCATTTTCGGCCTCCACTTTCTCCCCGGCCTCCCAACCCTTTTTCGGCCTTCCCTTGGCCCCCCAAACATTTTCGGCCTCCACATACTCCCTGGCCTAACACCAATTTTTCGGCCTCCACTTTCTCCTTGGCCTCCCACCTTTTTCTCCACATCTACTTTCTCTTTGGCCTACCACCACTTTTTAGCCTCCACTTTGAATGCAGCCTCCCATCCCTGCTCAGCCTCTACTTTGTCCACGGCCTCCCACCACTTTTCAGACTCCACTTTCTTTTTGGCCTCCCACCCCTTTTTCAGCCTCCACTTTCTCCCTGGTCTCCCCACCCTTCTACCGGCCTCCACTTTCTCGTTGGCCTCCTACCCCTTTTTCGGCCTCCACTTTATCCTTGGTCTCCCCCCCCTTTTTCAGCCACTACTTTCTCCTTGGCCTCCCACCCCTTTTTCGGCATCTACATATTCCTTGGCCTACCACCCCTTTCTCCACATCTACTTTCTCCTTACCCTCTAACCCATTCTTGGCCGCTACTTTGTCTTTGGCCTCCCACCCCTTTTCAGCCTCCACCATCTCTTTGGCCTCCCACACCTTTTTGGTCTCCTCTTTCTCATTCGCCTTTCAACCCTTT
>NW_010334957.1:2385-3017 GCF_000700745.2 Antrostomus carolinensis
CCTTTTTTTTCCCCCTTGGCCCCCCCCCCCTTTCCAGCCTCTACTTTCTGTTCGACCTCCCACCACTTTTTCAGCCTCTACTTTCTCCATGGCCTCCCACCCCTTTTCGGCCTCTACATTGTCCTTGGCCTCCCACCACTTTTCAGCCTCCACTTTCAACGCAGCCGCCGACGCCTCCTCAGCCTCTCATTTCTCTATTTCCTCTCACCACTTTTCAACCTCTACTTTCTCCTTGGCCTCCCAACACTTTTCAGTCTCCACTTTCAATGCGGGCTCTTAGCCCTACTCAGCCTCCACTTTCTACTTGGCCTCCCATTCCTTTTTCAGCCTCTACTTTCTCCTTGGCCTCCGACACGTTTTCGGCCTCTACTTTCTCCTTGACCTCCCACACCTTCTTGGCCTCCACTTTCACCTTGGCCTGCCACCCCTTTTTTGGCGACTACTTTATCTTTGGCCTCCCACCACGTTTCAGCCTCCACTTTGAATGTGGCCTCCTACCGCTCCTCAGCCTCTTATTTCTCCATGGCCTCCCACCAATTTTCAACCTCTATGTTCTCTTTCGCCTCCCACACCTTTCCAGCCTCCACTTTCTCCCTGGCCTCCCACCCCTTTTTCAGCCTGTACTTTCTCCC
>NW_010334957.1:3444-3710 GCF_000700745.2 Antrostomus carolinensis
GCCTCCCCCCCCTTTTTCGGCCTCTACTTTCTCCTTGGCCTCCCACCCCTTTTCGGCCTCTACTTTCTCCTTGTCCTCCGACCTCTTTTCAGCCTCCACTTTGAATGCAACCGCACACATCTATTCAGCCTCTACTTTCTCCATGGCCTCCCATCTCTTTTCAGCCTCTACTTTGTCTTTGCCTCCAACCCCTTTTCAGCCTCCACTTTCTCCCTGGTCTCCCACGCCTTTTTCAGCTTCCACTTTCTCCCTGGTGTCCCAGCCCT
>NW_010334958.1:0-17467 GCF_000700745.2 Antrostomus carolinensis
TCATTGATGAATATATTGAATAATACTGGTAAACACCTTCATTACAATTTGAGAGAGCAGCTTAGAGTAATGGACAGATCGAAGGCCTACCATCCACGATAGACATATTCTTGGCAGGCACAGATACAGGCTTGTAGGTTCTGCTGCTGGTAGCTGACTCTTGGCTAGAGCTTCCTGTAGGGATAATAAACAATATGCAAATCTGTTCAGTGTCTTGTTGGGTTTTTTTCTCTTTAGTTTATCATTACTGAGTGGGAAGTCTCTTAAAAAGTTACATTCCTCTTTACTGCTACACTCTCTTCCTTGAATCAAAGCCCTTGCACACAGAACTGCTCTGGGTCAAGTGCTCAAAGCTCCACAGACACAGCCTCAACACACACGCCCCTGCTCTGATGGGATCACAACAGCGCTGGTGCACATGCTCATAAAACTAGTTTAAAGGCACTGACCAAATCAGTCCCAAGATGACTGCCTTTGTTTCAACTCATCCTGCTCTTACACCTTTGGGCATATTAACCGAGACAACTCAAAGGAGCATGTTACTGCAAGACTCCATTTTTTCTTTTTTTACTTATATATATATATTTATACATAATGGAAGTACAGCCATCACTGTCAAGTGCACAATCGTACATCGCCAGGGAGCTATTTAATTCATTTGGCTTAGGAAGCACTCCCCATTTTTTCAGTCACTTGAAAACATAGTTTTCAATGAAGTCTGTTGTAAACAGCATTAGGACAGAGGCAATCTGTACCTCCTCTCCATGTTGATCTAATGCATTACCTTCAGCAGTAACAAAGGTTTATCCATGCACTGCATTGCACAGACCTTCCCCATAATGCATCCTTTAAGAGTCTACTATGTTTCCACAGCTGGGAAGCAAGATATTTCTCTTTTAATCACCCTGTAAAAAGGTGACAACTTAAGCCCTGTGGGGCAGTCAAATGGATGTAACATGATACCAAAAATATTTGTGAAGGATTTTTTTTCCAGTAGGATTCCTTAAGCAACAAATTTCCACTTGATGAAAGCATCAGAAGAGAGTTGCCTTTTAAAGAAAAAAAAGTCAGTAACTACAGTACAAAAAATGTGAAGTTTTTCTTACCTCTTCCCCTTCGAGATGAACCTCTTGCTGTTGAATTTTGTCCTCTTGCACCTCTTGCCCTACCTCTTGCCCGGCCCCTTCCTCGGCTCAGTGTTGCAGGAAGGCCATCATCTGAATCACCAGTGCTTTTCATCCCCGTATCCATAAGTTCTTCATCACTGGAGGCTGCGACCAGAACTGCATCATCAGATCTGTGGGCTCTAGCCCTGGTCATTGCCTGAAATGAAACAATAGTGCATTAGGAAAAAGAATCTTAAATGATGAAATGCACCACTGTTCAATACTAATTGTGATATATAGTTCTAAACCACTGAGGCTTAGAAGACCCACATCCACAGCACTGGAAGGCAAGGAAGTCTGCCAAAAAGCAGGGACAGTATTTAGTCTGTTCAATTTAGATGTATACATACAAATTAGTTAGCTAGGCTCTGATGACAGAATGGAACAAGTTAATATGATACAGTCAGTGGAGCTTGGTGAACAGTCCAGGTCATCCTATGGCAGCTATGCACATCTGCTCAGAGGAACCACTCTCTGGGCTCCACTGACTTGATCTTCACTGATGACAATGAGTGCTTAAGACAACTACTTCATGTGAAGATATCTCAGATTAGGAGAACTGAATCCTACTCCAGGTGTCCTTTTTCTCAAAATTTCATTCCAGTCCAAAGACAAAGGAGCACCAATGCTGTTAGTGGTTGGCAATTCTCTTTGGAAAGACATATGTAATCCAGATATAAACCTCTGGGAGATCTAAGACTCTAAGATCTAAGATCGCTGATGAGGACAATAGTACCTAAAGTTTTACTAATAATACAAATTTGTTCCAATAATGTCACCCAGAACAGCCCATCCACATGTTGTCCACTGGTCACGGGATCAAAAACAGTTTAAGCTGACAGACCTCTGAAGGCCACTTGCCTGGTCTAACCTCTATGCAAAATAAGAGCAATGGAATATTCAGGTTCACAAATTTGCACAAGAAAAGAGATCTCAAAAGCCAAATCAAGCAGTAGCTTAGGCACATATTATACCAAGGAAGATTTAAAAAAGACTTACAGGAAGATTTAAAAAATCCTCCCTAGACAGACAGGCTTCCCCAAGCAAGGACAATGTTGAAGTATTGCTAAGTGACTTTATTCATATGCAGAAGTCACTATTCCACCCTTCAGCCTATATTCAAAACTCAAGAGTTACCTCACGAACTTCCTCGTCCTCTTCTTCAGTATTCTTTTTTCTGCTCTCCCTGAATTTTCGCACCTGAATTAAAAACCAAAAGAGTTCTCATAAAAATAACAGTTAATTTCATATAATATTAAACACACAGTAAGTGAGAAGTCTTGATCACTGAATTATTAAGTCAAGCTCATGTGAGAAGTGAAGAAGAGTGCAAGAATAAGTGAACAGTTTGTGTAGAGCCTTTTCATGCTGTCCTACAGTTTAAGGATCTCACATTCTATTAATAACTGGAGCTACATCACTGGAGAGGGAAAAGCTTGAACAGTAGGAGGTACTATGCTCAAGAGAAGGAGACTGTACGTAAGGTGACAGTAAGGGACAGTGAAATATGAATAACTGGAAATGAAGGGATAGAGATGAAGAAGCAAGATAGGAAACAATGGTATTGAGAAGAGAGAAATGTTGCAACGCACGTACGACTAAGAAAGCTCAACTTGTCAAGTATGGAAAAAGATCTGATGGGTGAGAGGGAAAGAAGATACTAATTCAAAAGACAAAAAAAAATTCCCCAAGTGGCACAGAAAGCCTACAGGTACTGATTGTTTATAGTCTCTTTCAACCTCTTATGAATTAATCAGCAAGAAAACAGGTAGGTGCAACCATCCTCCCCCCACCAATTATTCTTTACCCAATGCACAGTTAACTTGTCATACAATGCTTGAATATTACAACCAGATACCTGGGCTCGTGTGGAGGCTCAACAAGTTGACAGAGAAGTGTATTATGGGTTACTTGATACACATCAACCAGGTTTGTCTCTGGGAGGTGCAGAGCTGCACACATAAATCCCATTTTTAACATAAGTTGCTAACCTATGGATTTGAAACTTCATTGTCATATTTATTAACTCTAGAAAATGACTAGAAGCAAGTGTTTAACATGCTCCACACGCAGGCAAATCTATTAAACCAGGTTTGAGCACTCTTTTTTCCTACCATCTGTCTTGACCTCTCCTAAGGAATTAACATTAACAGAATATTACCTCCTCGTCTATTTTTTCTTCCTCTGCATCAGTGCGACGCTCCTTAAGAAACCTCTGTGTTTTTTCTAGTTGAAATTTCACCAGCTCTTCTATGGCATCTTTTTCCTCTTTATCCACAAACTCCTGCACTGCTTCTCCCATTCCTCTTTCAGTTAGAAGTGAAAGCTGTACTTTCTTTATAATTGGGGAAAACGTTTTGTTAAGAAGCATCTGCCATCAAAGAAAGTGAGTAATGTTCCTACTGTTTCAGATAAATATTACATTAAGTTGGTTCCAAAACCAGTAACATGCATTGAAGATTTTAATCAAAGAAAAGCACAGCAATAAGCAAACACGTTACTTCTAATAATAGTTACAACCCTCTTGCTACGAGCATATTACACCTACTTAACACAGTATTTTCCAGACTTGTCAAAGAAAAAAGTTTCATAAACAGTAAAGAAACTACAGTGCTAGTCATATCTAAAATAATTTGTCTGAAATGTATTGCTGAGAGAAGGTAAACTGCATTCTTTCCTAGCTCCCCTCCTTTTTTAAACTAAGTTAAGATCAACTTGTAAAGACATAAAAATGTTATTAAAAACAAGATCTGAATTATTACAGATGCCATATTACTTAGTTTTACTGTAAAATTCTAACATTAAAAAGTGGCAGTTACAGAGCAGTGAATTACTATTATGAAGCATTAAGAGGTGTTTAGCAGAACTGTGATTGTGTAAATACCAATTAAATTACTGAAATGCAATTCTGTGAATACCAACCGTTCTCACATGTTCATCAAGTGAGATGATATTCATCAAGACATTCTACATTAAGATATTAATGTATTTATATACTACATAATGTATTTATATACTACATAATGTATTTATATACATGTATATTCGTATTTACAGACACTACTTAGTAAAAGCAGTAGATGCTACTGGTGGTTTTTATCTTCTCTACCCTCCTTCCCAATACAGCACAGCACTGGGATCCAGTATGGGAAGAACAGACATTCTGAGAATGAAATTCCCACGTGGACAGTAATGTCTAAACAGCCGCCTCTTTTGCCTGTGAACTACAGTACAGGTAATTTCTTAGTAATTATGCTTATAAATGATTTCTGATCCTTCCAGATATCCTTTAGGAACAGTTTTGAGGGTTGCATCAGAAGCATAAAACCTTCCCTAAAATACTGCTGTGCAGAGGAATAAATTATTCCTATTAGAAATTAAGTTTTTATCATAAAATATTATTAAAACCCGGCTCCTATTATAAATATTATAAAAATTATAAATATTATAAAAATATTATAAAATAAGAAGTTTACAAAAAATAAGAATCTCAAAAGAGTAACTGATTGTAATAATGCAGAATGTTCATGTTGACTCTCGGTAATTAAGCTTTCTTACAAAGGAGAAATAATAAAAAGCTTGCTGAAGAGAAGAACAGCAGTGATTTTCATTCCAAGGCCTCAGCTTACCAGCAACACTGGAACTGAACTGAGTCGGGTACTTGTTAGGCGTTTTTGGTATAACATTTTTTGAACACCCAACTACAGCCCAGTACCAGCTCAGGGTCCAAGGACTCTTTTGTTTCCCTCATCAGACAAGATCAGGTGTCTAGCAAAGCCTGAAGCACAAGCCATCTTAACATAATTTTTAAGATCCCTATC
Organism: Antrostomus carolinensis; assembly: GCF_000700745.2. NCBI lineage: Eukaryota > Metazoa > Chordata > Aves > Caprimulgiformes > Caprimulgidae > Antrostomus > Antrostomus carolinensis. The sequence goes on from NW_010334958.1 coordinate 4,988, forward strand.
ATCATTTTGGGGCACAATATGCTTTCTTCCCCCTCTTTCTTTCATTCCCAGTGTTAACTTAAAACATATTATCGCCCAAGTGCAAGCCTTCCCAGAGCATTAACAGATTCTTTCATGTCTTTTCAGATGCTGAGCTGCACAAGCAGGCCTCAAATGCAGGGACCAGAAACTGAACTGTTTCACAGAACGTTGTGAGTTGGAAGGGACCCACAAGGACCATCGAATCTGGTTCTTGTCCCAGCATAGGACAGTCACAAGATTCACACCATGTGTCTGAGGGTGTTGCCCAAATGCTTCTTGAATGTTGTCAGGCTTGGTGCCATGACCACCTCCCTGGGGAGCCTGTTCCAGTGCTCCACCACCCTCTGGGTGAAGAACATTTTCCTAATGTCCAACCTAAACTTGCTCTGGCACATCTTCCTGCCATTTCCCCTGGTCCTATCGTTGGTCACCAGAGAGAAGAGATCAGCACCTGACCCCCCTCTTCCCCTTGTGAGGAAGTTCTAGACTGCGATGAGATCTCCTCTCAGTCTCCTCCAGGCTGAACAATCCAAGTGACCTCAGCCTCTCCTCATATGGCTTCCCCTCTAAGCCCTTCACCGATTACACAAGAACACACAAGTTGGGAAGACGGTGTAACGGGGACAATTTTGCAGAATAAGGGAAGAAGAGAGATTAAAAGCAAAATTTATTTTTCATAGAATAATAAAGTACTCCGTCTTTGACACTGCCACCCTTCCCCATGGGATTTAGGGGTGGCATACATTTGAAGAAGCACCTACTTCTGAATTAGTCACCCTGGGTTCCTTACCATATTCAGAAGGCAAATAGCCCTTCCAGGGCATGATTTATGCCATCCTAATACTGACACCTTAACATGTGTTTAAGGTTAGGCAAGATGGTATAATTTGGGGGATCTTTACCTCAGGAACCCTCGCTCTAATGGCTTGCTATAAAGCATGTTCTGAAGTAGCTTCTGAAAGATCTGCTTGATCATCTAGATCAAGCATTTGGGTGTCTGACTCATTATTTTTTACCTCTGAGACGTTACTGCCTTGGTGTTGGGAAAGGGAAACAAATCAGGTTTAATGAAAGGGTGGAGAGAAGGCAAGCTCTTGTCGAGCTCTCTTCTTTCTCCCTGCTCTGTTTTAAGTACAATGTGGAATTGCACTATGTCTGAGGACACAAATATACTGCAAAGTAACAAATTACTCCAAGTCAGCTGGTAAATTGCACAGTATCACACTGACCCTATAACAAATTAAGGTAGCTTCTCACTCAGAGCACGCTGCCTTGCATTTTCCTCCTGTAAGAACATGACACATCATTTAGTACAGGGCAGACACTGGAAGTTCACATGAAGAGTTGTCATAATGTTCTCAAACCAGCATATGTTCACATACCCTATACAACCTATATAGAAGAGTTGCTCGTTAGCCTAAGACATATACTTTATACAGGCATTCACATACAGTCATACAGGAAATAAATTCACTTCTTGGTGAATGTCAGTCTTCTCAGGGCACACTACTTCCATTAAGAAAGGAAAAAAAAGGTAAAAATATTGTATTGCATTAAAAAAAAAAAAAAAATCATGAAAGGTAGAAAGATACCTTCTCTGCTGTCTGAAAATACTGCTTTACAAGGTCTTCCACCCTCAGTGTCGTCCCCTCAGAAGCAGGCCTGCTAACCAGTTTTCCAAAATTCAGATCACTATCTAGAATAGAAAAGCACAGTGGCACTGTCATCCATGTTTGCAGCTTTTAATTAATATCAACCCACTACCAGGAATAGGAAAAAAGGTTAATATAGGCCTTTAAAGAACTGTGGTCCCTTTTATATGTAAAGGTTTTTTTGTTCTAACTGTAAAGTCTATTGTCTGGAAACACAGGTAAACATAAAGGGTGCAATAACTGTACAGGACAATCCCACCTCTAGCAGATACAAAGTGTTCTAACTACCAGATGCCTGGAATTACAAACTGAACGCTATGTCCTGAAGGTTATTATAATTGAACTCTAGAGGATCACAAAGAGAAGAAAATCAAAGAATTCATCAAACCACAAAGGTTTTTTAAGTAACACCCTGACTAGAGAAGAAATTTACCTCCAAAGCACACTGACTGATTTTCAGTAGAAAAATCAGAGAATTACAAAATTGTAGTGGTTGGAAAAGACCCTTAAGACCCATTGAGTCTAACCATGAACCTAACACTGCCAATTCCACCTCTAAACCATGTCTCTGAGCACCTCATCTACCCATCTCTTAAATACCTCCAGGGAAGGTGACTCCACCACCTTCCTGGGCAGCCTGTTCCAATGCTTGACCACTCTTTCAGTAAAGTTTTTCCTCATATCCAATCTAAACCTGCCCTGGTGCAACTTGAGGCCATTTCCTCTCATTCTATTGCTTGTTACCAGGGAGAAGAGACCAACCCCCACCTCTCTACACCCTCCCTTCAGGTAGCTGTAGAGAGTGAGAAGGTCTCCCCTCAGCCTCCTTTTCTCCAGACTAAACAACCCCAGTTCTCTCAGCTGCTCCTCATAGGACTTGTTCTCCAGCCCCTTCACCAGCTTCATTGCCCTTCTGTGGACGTGCTCCAGCACCTCATGTTCTTTGCTCATTAAGGCTGCCCCCAGTTCTTGGGAAGCAAGGTAGGAACGACAGAAGAATGGAAGGGATAATCAACCGAGATTGCCACACATCACAGACAGTAACAGAAAGTGACTACAGACTGTGTCCAGACACCTGCCACAGGTGAGCACAAAGCTCTGGTTTGTTACCTTTGTTATGGCAGCAGCCATGGCAAAAAAAACCCAATACCAACTTCTGAACTCATGAAGTCTGAACATCACCTGTACTGACCCCAGACCGTTACAGGCACATGTACTGAAAAGTTTGACTGCTTTATTAGCCACCTCCCTTGTATGAGAGGCTATCTAATGAAGCAGTGCAAAGAGCCATGGTATTCTTTCTACATTCCCTTCCTGAAGCTGAGATGCACATGAAGTAGGAAAATTAAAATGTATTGATGACACACAGTGACAGATGTTGAGTAGCTGTCTTGTATTCTGAAAATGTTATGTGAAAATGAGGTTACACAACTATTAAAAAAAAAACAACAAAGCAAAACAAAACAAGATCAATACAGGGTAATTAAAAAATCACTAAAAGCAGTTTTTATTCATGAAATATGTTCTGAACTTTAAAAAATTGACAGTGTAAGTAAAAACTGTCAATGGAATTGGAGTACTTACAATGCACTAATGTGAAATATTAACAGTTCTTTAGCACAGTATGTTCTTGTGCAAGCTGTATCTTCTTCAGCAACTATTACAAATCCAGTATTTGGTCAACATCTATTAACCATTTATTTAAAATTCTAGGCACATTGAGAAATGCCATAATACTAACACCTATTATTTGTTTTGCACAAATGCTTGAATAGAGATATACCTGGAACAGACAAGCCAAGAGCACCTCATACACATGATTAATTAGGGCAAAAAAAAATGCTGTTGTACATTTGGACCTTTTTCTTTTTTTCCTTTTAAATATACAAGCATCTCTCAAGCCCATCCTCTCCATTAATATTTTAGGTATAAACAAATTAATTACTGCAGCAATAACATTAAAAAAACAAAGGGAAAAAGCACAACATCCATCTCTTTTCCTGCAGAGTGCCCAAAACCAACCACCTCATTCTGAGGAGTCTCAGGAGTTTAATGCCTTTCGTGGTAACTATCACAGAATCATGGAGTACCTCAGCCTGGAACGGGGCTATATGTATTACTGCGAGCAACTCTCTCAGGTTTGAGGCCAAAGAAGAAGGAATTATTTATGAATAACTGTCAGAAGATGCTGTGCTGAATATCAGAATTTTAGACACACCTAGAAACAGAACAGAAATACCTGTACAATATATACACTTAAATGAGACTATACCATCTTTACTCCTCCTGTAACACATTAGATGGCAGACACCAAGCCTTTGCAAATACTGAGCAACAAAAGTAAAGGAAGAAGAATTAAAATCAAGGCAAGTCAAAAATTCCTTTCTTTATAATTACCACTTTTCTCTTTTTGTTCCCGATGCCTGAAAAAGTGTATGATGTCTTTTGGGTTTGCCACCCTGTCCATGTACTTCTGGCTGAAACGATGGACACTGAATGGTTCGAAGCCACCTGTATAATCAACCTAAGAGAGGAAAGGAAAAATGTAAATACGAAACAAACAGAAATAGACACGTCACACAAATCCAGATGAGTTTGTTACACTTCAAAGGAAAAACTGATATAAAAAATAATCCAACCTAAAATTAATGGTTTACTGTACTATGCAGAATACTCAATGGATAATAATAGCTAATAATAATATTAACAGAATAGCTAATAACAGCCCAGATTCATAACTTGTTCCTAACATTTAATTTACTAATCTTCATGAAAGTTTCCATAAATTAGGTTAGGAACAAACACAGGATAATATGATTTCAGAAAAACTTCTCTGTAAATAGCCACTTTTGATGTCCTTACTCAGACCAGCAGTGAAGTACCCTTAGGATCAGTCTCATCCTTTACCATAGAATACTAGTTACACCACAGGTAAACAGAATCATGGTATGAAGGCAACTTATATTTACCTGTGCACAGTAAGAAATTTTATATATTATATGTTTACACAAAAAGCATGACTTTGCATTGAAACTTTTCACAGCGACCTTTCAAAACAAAGCAATCCCAAGTGAACAATTTCTTACTCGTAATCTTATGAGAGGCTTCTCTGGCTGGCGTGGATTTCCCAAGCGTTCTCTTTCTGCGTTGTCCAGCATCAATTCAACCTGTGAAGCAGAATTAGAAATTCAGTTCCACTTTGTTCTTTTAAAGAACCCTGAACCCTTCAAGTTTGACTTAAAATACATCCAGCTGCAGGGGGAAGCTATAAAAATAAGTAACGATAAGATTTCTAAACACACATATGTACCAGTGCCCAGACAAAAGCCATAAGAATGAATGAGAAAAGAGTCACAATGAAAGGCTCATCTTTCAGATATAGCGTAGTCCAGCAGTACCTACATCACTGACCACTTACACTATTTTACTTTATAGTCATTATCCTTTGCTAAACTTCTAGTTCCAGGGAAAAGCGGCAAGAGACTTGTACAGACCTAAGAACCAAGAGCAACTGGTAAACCCGCTTACTTCTGCCACTTCACACCGCACAGCCCGGGCTCTCAGGCTTTAGGTGCACGTGTTTGTGCTGTTCCAAAGTGCACATCCAACACTGTCAAGTGGGAGTTTTTGGACAAAGATGACACACAAAGCAGTTCCAGTCTGCTTTAACAGGTCACCCCAGTCAAGGGATCTGCAAGCCAAGGCTGTGGTGAATGTCATGGAACTAGCTTCCTAACACTGCCTAAGTCTGTCTCAGATAATATGAGGCAAGACACAAGATTTCTCATCTTCCAGCCTCAAAACCAGTCAGAGATCCCATTTCCTGTCCATACACTGTTACCCACATACTGTCAGCATTACAAGTTACCTTTTCCATGCAGAATGCTTGTATTGCCTGAGTTACTTTAGGATTGTCAGGATTAAAAAGATCTGGATGATCAGCTAGAACAACATCCTCCATGTGGAAAGTTCGCACTGTCTCTAGAGCAATCTTCTGCATATTCATTTTTTTCCCTCTAACATGCAGCAAACCAATGTGTCTAGAAAGAGAAAAGTAACTTACTAGAAGATATAGTTAAAAGTTAATTATGATATAAAGATTTGTTTAAAATTCTTGTTTACTTTTTAGGGACAAGAGTTTAAAAGCTATAGGAAGTTTCTGGATCTGTACTTCAGGGCTGCCCTTGCCAAACTTCAGTTCTATTCTATTTAGATTGTGCTTGTTCCATACACAAGCACATGTACACAGCTCCTTGTGTTCCAGTTTATCAGGGTGTAACTCCTCTTAGGTAAGGCCCATTTACTTCAAATGTTAGGTTGAATCCTAAGGAAAGCAAAAGTTATTCTAGGCAGTGGTTCCATCTACTTAATTTGTTATGTCACACTCAGAAGCCAATCCACACTATAACACAAGTCCTTTCATACTTAATAGAAATATTTTTCCTTTCTCAACACAACACACGAGAGACATAATGCAAGGGATAAACAAGAACAAAAAGAAAAGATCACACACTTCTTCACAGCTTCTCCAGGGGACAGAGATGTCACCACTGAACTTCCTGGCTGAGAAACATAGAAGCGTTGCTGTTCATTTTGGGATGGAGCTATTTTGCACTCATGTTCATGACCCCACACAACAAGATTAATAAAGTCATCTAAAAACTGCTCTGGAATGTAGTTGGTAGCTCCATGTTTGCTCCTGTTCAAGAAAAGAAAACAATAATTAGAATGTGTAAAGTCATGGGTGGAGTGAAAGAGGAGGAAAATATCACTGTGATAAAGTGATACAGAAACTCCAGTAAAAATATCTGATGTAACTTCATATCAGGTACCCTTCACATTTACTCCTTAGGCAATTGTTTAAAGTGTTTGGTTATAAAAAGGCAACTTACACAGCTCATTTTTTTATGCTCCTCTCCTTTTATTTGTATCTCCCTTTTCTTTTTGCTTGGCTTGCAAGACTTTAGTTGGTTTTTTTCCATATGAATGCTTTTATAGCACCTCATGGCTTTTTGGGTGTTTTTTGGTTGGGTGGGGTTTTTTTTTGTTTGTTTGTTTGTTTTAATGATGGGGTAAAAAACCATTGAATTAAACAGACATTGGACACATAACCCCCTATCCCTTTCCAGAAGACAGAGGAGCTAGAGAAGGAGTGAGCTCCTTCAGTCTGCTGGACAGAGATCAGTACACAAGGTTATCAGAGCTGAATTTGTTTACTTCTGCACATGAGGATTGCACTCTTATTCAAGAAGAATTATTAAAAAGGATTTTGAAAAGAACTCTGCCCATTCCTACTACCACTGCTGGGAGAAGTGTGTAGGCAGAAAGAACACATGCTACCTATCCTCTACCCAAGAGAAACTAAAGTATAGCAGTGCAAGTGAAGATGTGGTACTTGTCAAATTAGGGTTCAAATACAATACGAAGTTTAATGCTTTCAGCTTTAACAAGCAGAGAAGACTTAATTGTATGCATATTCCACTACAAACCCTCCACTACCCCTGAAGATAAGGGTTTGGGAAGAGAGTTCCCAACATTCCTAACTCACTGATTTAAACAGTTTTCCTTTATGATTCTTCTGTAAGAAGAGCTGTAAAACAAGGCTTTCATTTGGGAAAATCTTAAGAAACCAACTACTCACAAGAAGCACCAAGTAGCACAGCTGGCTTTGGCACCGATCCTTTCCAAGGCAGTTTAATGAAGTAACACAGTAAATTTAAAAGTCACCATAATTCATTCCATACTCTCACCTGTTTTGATGAACCACAAACAAGTTAAACCAACTATCTTCATCTTCCTTTGGTCTTAGCATGGTTACTTGTTTATTGACAAACATACGATACAGCCTCTCATCTGGAATAGCTCCTGGAGTGGATAAAACAAAACATTAGATCATTTCTGTGTGGTAAAGCAACTCTTGATTTTATAGCATTTAACATGAAATCTGCCACTAAAGAACTACTAAAAGCAGTTTCATTAACTACATCTGGTTTGAGACCTCTTGCTGGTTTTCTGTGACAAATAACTGACTATTGGCAGAATTTAAAATATGAGAAGAGGTGTTCTGTTTCTTGTTGACAGAATAAGAAATATATTTTATTGTAATGTGGCATCTAAGAACAGATACTACTGAGTCGAGATGGAGTTCTTAAACATAATTTGAAATTCTCTACAAAACAAGCAACAAACCATGAATTCTGCAAAGTCTGTGCTTTCCCACATAACAGGAAAAAGTTTGCAGTACTTCTCAGCTGTTTGTCACTGATTATTTCCCTGATGTTTTTAACATGGAAAAAAGCCCCAAACCATCCATATATCCAGGGTTCATGATGCATTTCAATAAAATCCCACATGAATTTTACATATTTTGCATAAGAACAAGTGTTCCCTAAATCAGAGAAAGTCAAGAGAGTATATAATCCTGGCACAAGCTCGAAGAAATCTCTCCTGAGCGTTTTAATGCAGCAACACCTGTACTTTAGAAAGCTGTTGCATTTCCCAGTAATGATTTTGGGTATTAAAAATTCAAATGCTTTTTGAAAACTTGTACATTGTGGTATTAGAATCCTGACTACTAACCCAGAACATCTAGCAAGCATTTAAAGCATCTCATTAAAGACATGAAATCATGATCAACTAGGACTTATAGCTATAAAAGTTGCTTGGAAATAAAAGTGTTTAAGCACTCATGACTGGATATAAAATAATGGGAAAAATTTAAGATCTTAATAATTAACTTCTCTAGACAGAAAGACTGTGATTGCCCTGACTTGATGCGCAGGCACTATCTATGGCTAATTTCAGTAGGGTTCATTTAAGACCAATAAAAGTATAGAAATAGTTACAGAAGGATTTATTATAAAATAAAGAAAAATTAAAAATCTGTCAGCTGGTGACAACATAGGAAGAGAAACCTGACCCTGATACAGAAATGATATACTTTAATTTAGCACTACTTAGATCTTCACAGTTGTTGCAGCATTATATATTTGTTTCAACTTAATTAGACCTGTTGCACTTCAGTAACACACGAACAGTCTAACCACAGCCTGGCAGACTAATGCTTACCCAAGCCATACAGAGCAATTTTTGTTCTTCCCTTGCGCAATAAAATGGGACTAATATCTATTTTCTCGACAGAAGTTGAACGTCCAAAGTGATTCAACAATCCTGCACAGCTTAAAATATCCAACGCACAAAGTGCATCTGCCTGTAGAAAATAATAAGAAACAAATATAAAAACTTTGAACAGAACATTTAGTCTTTTAAGTCTAAGTGAAACTATCTCAAAAAGGAGTTTCCTTAAGTAACTTCTGCAGCTGAAAAACCCTGACACATATATTTTTTTAGTACTCACAGGCACAGAAGAAAATTCATTTTCTTTACAAGTCTTGCTTCATTTGAACAATATGAAATGAAACCAATCATTCAGAAAAACAAAACCTTCCCAAACAGCCAAAGTCTCTAAACTACTACAGAAAATCATCTGGTTAAGCTAACTACTTCACAGTAGGTCTCAAGTTAACCTTCTGTTGTGAAACACCCATCTCCATGATACACTGCTATTTGATATAAAATGCAAAACTATTAATTCAACACACGTGCTTTGCTGCTTTCTAACGTTCTTTTCCTGCTTCCTTTTAGTTGTTGATTTTTAAACTAGCATGGCATCACTACTAGATTATCTTCCTTGAAAACATAAATGCATATCAGTTGCATAGGTACAAGTTAAAGTATCAAAATTTCCCTTCTTCAGTCTCTACAGACAGAACTTATTTTCAAAACTTTCTGAAAGGCTGACACTTCTGAGCATGAAAAGGGATTCTGTTCTCAGTGACAGAAATCTATGTAAATTAGGAACTTAAGCATAGTTCATATGGATTCCTTAACTTCTTTCCACTCTCTTTTTTAATGTCACATTTAACTTGTCAGTAATTAAGAGAATTCCTAAAGACACACAAAATATTTACGTGAAGAGTGGAGCAACTGACTAAAACTAACCTGTTCTCCACGAACTTTTATTTCTATTCAAGTCTCTATTTCTATAATATTATTTTGGTAATATAACAGTTTAGTACAATTATGATAATAATTACCCCTGTGGGATCATCATGATTGCCATGAATACTGAAAACTGGAATAGAAATGTTGAGATTTCCATCCTGATAATTCACCCATGGAAACCTGAACAAGGAGAGGAAAAAAAAGAGTTAAGCTACATCTGCAAATTTGCGGACAGTTCCCAATATTCTCTTCAAATTAATGTCACCACAAACACATCATGACAGCAGCAGACACGAGCACTAAGTGGCTATGAATAAGCTTAAGATGCACAGTGTCAGAAGATTCTTTCTCATGGAGTGGGATGGCACTTCCCAGTGGGAAGAGGGCAGCAAAAAGATCCCGTGTTTTTAGAGCAAGTCTATGAAAAGAACCGTACAACATGTTGTGTGGTACGTGCGAGAGCAGCGGACGGGGCTGCGTAACCTTTGTTTACACACAAAGAAAACTGCTGCTTTTGCCACAGCAATTCAGGTAATTTGGTTTACTTGCATTGTACTTACAGGATAGAAACTACAGATTACAAAAATGTATCAAATGTCACAACAGATTCAGAAGTTTCTCCAAAACTGTGTGCATTCATTTATATTATAAAAGATGGTAAGTGAAGTCATCTGTAAACTGTCCCACACAAACACGTCTAAAACTTCAAGTCACAGGGGATATAAATCATGAAAATCACAACACGTTCATCCAATACATAAACCAAACCTTACACCACAACTTACAGGAACACACTTACTTGCTACAATGGAAATTAACTGCCTGATCACTCAAAATTTCAAACTGAACAGGACGATCACCCATGCAGTATTTTCTTAGTGACTCCAGACAAGAGTGTATTGTTTTTCTGGAAGGTTTGTTTTCATGAAAAAGGTCCCCACCTAATAAAACAAAGTCCACCTGTATGTAAAAAAAAGCTCTATTATTTTAATACAACATTCTGTATTACTTGGAAAGACTTCTAAGCAAATTGTTTAAATTATTTCTTCTGAGGAGTTCCACATACCTCCTCCTATCTGGACCTCTAGGTAAAGTAAGTTGGTAGTTGCAGACACAGTATTTAATTTCCTCATGAAATAAACATTAACTAAATTATTCATTAAAACAAAACCAAACCCAAAAAGACCCATTTATTAAGAGATATAGGAGAAAGCAACTGATAATGTTGGAAAACAATATCAGGGAAGTGTTTTAAGAAGGGTCTCCAGATTGTCTCCTGAACGTGTTCTTTGACAGGCATGAAGAGAGCCATTATCTTTTCATTGCTGACTTCTTAACCCAGTGTTAAGAAGTCAGTAGCTACTGCCACGTTATTTTGAGAAGGTACTAGCTGCAGTTTCTGTACATATTTAGCTTCTGAAAAAGTATTAGGGAAAATAAATAATATTCATCAAACTTACAAATAATTTGACTAAGAAACATTCAATCCTTAAAAGCAGAAACAACACTTTCAAAGTGTCTAACTTCTTTTCCTACTTTCTGAGTCATCTGAAGACTTTGCATCATTACTCTCACTTTTCTCAACTATTTTCCCCTCTTGCAGTGAGGAATCCTCTCTAAATACCACTGGAACAGGTGCAGGCATCTGAAAACACCATTAATGCAACAAGGGTCATAATTTAGTAAGAACACTCTCACAAAGGAATAGGCATTCCTTTTACTAAAACAGAAACATAAGTGGTTGCAATGAATAGTTTAGTTTAGTAATTTAATTTGATATTACTAACGACTGCACCAGGACGGAGCTGTATAGCTTCTGGCAAGTTGGAACATAATTCCCACCGTCTCACTCCATCCCTTTCCAAAAAGCAGTACTTACTTCATTTTTTTGAGCATGGTCCAGAATTTCATTAAAAGTTACAAACGTATCATTTCCACGCACTGGATCCTTCTCCAAATAGCCAAGATGAATATCAGTAGCAATAAGTATTTTAAATGTATCTTCATCATCCCTGAATCAGACAGGAAAATTTGTATTAGAGAGAAATATACGTAAGAATTCAAACATAGACTTCAACAAGGTAAGCTGCTCTGTCCAAAGTCATTAAATACACAGGAGATTTGTCATAAAACTCTATCAAAATATTGTTCTTGTAATATTCTCAAAAGATTTAATTACTGCTACTGCAAACAGCATTTCACCAAACCATCCAGTTTGAAGATTTGGTTATCGCAATAGGCCTACTCTAGTTAAGGGCTGCAACCATCTCTCTGAGCTATCAAATGAAAAACTAAAGAATCCTTTGTATGTTTTCTGCCTTTAAAAAGACTTGGTGAAAAAAAAACAAACATTCAACTTCTCTCTTTGCACTGGTAAACTACATCTCTATGAAAGCAAGTAAGATGATCATAAGGACCCGAGGGAAAACACAAATGATGATCTGAGTTCTTAACTCATTCCAAACATACAGAAGACTTTCTATCTGGTGTAACAGAACTGCAGAGAGCTGCAGACAACAGGAGCTTACTGTGAGCTGACGGTATTCATCTTCATGCCGAGACTCCTCACAAAAGGGCTCTGGACACAGCTTCGTAATTCAAGTCAGGAAGTCAGTTCCTATCTTCATAAATCTTATGCGAAGATTAAGAGAGACAAACAGAAATTAGTGGGAACGAAAGGCACAGTGAGCTGGTCGCTACGGGTCGTTACTGCTCGCAAAAACCCTCAGGACAAGGAAGGACCCGCGCTTGGAATCACAAAATGGCTTGGGGGGAAGGGACCTTAAAGACCATCCAGTTCCCC
>NW_010334959.1:0-24171 GCF_000700745.2 Antrostomus carolinensis
GTGTGTCCAGGTCTCGCTGGATGGCAGCACAACTCAAACCAGTCTATGATTCTGTGATTAAGGGTTTTGGACAGGGCTGCATTTTCTCTGAGAAGTACTATGGGACTCATTTGCCTGGACATGCAAGGGCTTTGTGTGGCCTCCCATCAGAGCTTCAGGCTACTCCTTGCAAGATTCATCTCCAAAACCAGCAAGCCTGAAAAATCCAAACCCCTAAGGGATTCTAAATTTTTACATAACTCTTGGCTGCGTTTTGTAATTTTTCTTGTCTAAACAGATCTTAGAAATACACTGCTGCTGTTTCCTAAAGAGGAACCAATGGAAGAGCAAAGACTAATTTCTGCCTCAAGGTATTGGAACAAAACCACTCTGGCTGAGCCTTCTCTTGAGCCTTCCTCTGAGGAATTTTAAACCCAGAAGGTGCCACTAGGGACCAGCACAATTCAACAGTTTGCCCTCCAATGCTAGAGACATCCCCATAGTGCACTTTTCATCTAATAAAAGCAAATCCCTGGCTAACATGCTATATGCAGACATTTGCATGAACCATCAGCAAGACCTCTGATAGATGAAAGTTTTTTTAAGAAAAGTTCTTCATTTACTACATTTAAGAAAGGATTTTTGTATCTCAGCAACCTTTAGGTTTTTTCTGAGACTCCATAATGCACTAGTCTGGAGGCTCTTGTGTTCAGTGGGATGATGTGTCCTCCATGTTAATACTGAAAATAAACCATGACACCACTGTGAATCACTGTGTCCTTAGGAGCTTAAAATGTTTCAGCTGAGATTAGGAGCAGCAAAGGAGACCAGCTACAGAGCACAACAAGAATGATCTATATGACCAAGTGGCAAGTGTCTGAGAACCACCCAAGTGTTGTATGGCTAGCACTCAGGTTTTATGGCAGCAGGGAAGTTGTTCAGTGTTGTAGGAACACAGAAGAGTTCAAGAGCAGGGATTGCCTGGAGAGAATCCTTCCTTGAGCAAACTCCTACTGTCATTAACAAAACAGGTTCAGGTCCTGCAAAGCACACAGACTGCTGGTAGCAGGAAGTAATGCAGTCAGGTGAGAGTCTGAAGGCAATTTTTAAAAGCCCATAAACCACAGGATGTTCTCTAGAGAAATTTTCATATACTCTGCAGCATATTCCCCTATGCTGGCTGCTGTTCTTGCTGCTTCTAGAAGCACTTGTGCTGCCCTGATTCAGCCCTTTTCTAGCCAACTGCCATAAGGCCACAGCTATCCTTGGAGGAGGCAGCTTCTTCATTTCAAAGCAACTAAAGCTCCTATTAGCCATGTGCAAATTAATTACAACATAATACAATCAAGAGATACAAAGGCAAGCCTTAACTGAGCTGAACTGGGAGCCTACAAGAGGTTAGATACAAAAGCTCAGAATTCATAGCAGTCTGTTTTGTCCTGCTTGTCTTTGCTAAGTAGCCTGGATGTGTCTATGCTACAAAGCCCTTTGCAGTGAGGACACATCAGGGGAACACAAGCTTGAAACTGAAATCCATGTTCTGCCACCTGACTGTCATAAGGCAAAACCCAAAGAAAGTGCCTTGCAGCGAGGGTTGGCACAGCTTCCTCTCTTGTTCTTCCACTCACAGGTCCCACGGGAGTCACCATCTGATGGACTGAATAAGATGCAAGAGCAGCTTGCTGTGTCCTGCAGACATAGCCTTTCCCCTTGCAGTGGAAACTTCCACTGTGGGGACTCAGCTGCTTATTAAAAAAACTAACCATTTATTTCAGCCTCACAGGTGTGGAGATGCTGTTTAGACATGAGATGGTTCTCCAGGTCACCCTGCATAGCAGCCATTTCCAGGAAATAAAAAACCAACTGCATGGAAATCATGAATAAAACATACCCCATGCACAGCAGTAAAGAAAAGCCTTTAACGCAAGCTAAAACAATACTGCACATGATTGATTCTTTAAGACATGCCCCAAACCAACTAATTGGTTTAAAGAGTAACTTTTTAATGAGATGTTGATCAGAGAACATTTTAGGTATTAAAACTGATACCATTTTACAGCAGCCATTTGTACTACTAGGTAATCTGACAGGATATTTTCACTTGGTTTCCTAACCAGTTTCTGCTGCACGTGCTTTAACCTTGTGATCTGTTTCATTCAGATATTACTCACTTGCTCAGAATTAGGCCCACGCCGACATAATTCTGTGGAAACAGTGCCAAAGCATGCCCCCTTTTTATGCAACACCAGTTTTCAAAAGTACCCTTCTGCTAACTCAAGCTGGGCTCTCTCCTCATGGGCTACTCCTTGGAAGCAAAGGATAAGTTACTCTTGCACATATATAGGACTTTGAGACATCTTTACAGCTCCATGACCATTACTGGGGATAATGTGGCATGCTGAGCTGCCAGAGCTGTAACTCCAGCCCATCCAGGGCACATGTCCCAGCCACGTGCAGCTCAGACTGCTTCACAGGAAGGACACAGGACAAGTCTGTAACTGTACCCAGCATACCAAAGGGTTGGTGAGCACCCAAAACTAACTGAGAACATGCTTTTTTCACAAGAGGCTATTCACCTGGCTGAGACTGTCCAAGAACAGCAATTGTCATCTGCGTCCAGCACCAACTGAACTGAACAAGTGTTCTGTCTGCCACGAGGCCAGCACAGAAGAACAAACTGCCTGTAAAGCAGGGCTACCCTTTGTGAAAACCTCTGGGAACCACCATGAGAACACAAATAGTAAACTACAGGAAAACTCTTGCCCTGTACAGTCTCATTTTCTTTATCCCTGATGACCTCATTTTCATTGTTCTGGGTTTTTTTTTTAGTCAGTTGTCCACTTGTGAAGGTATTTCAAATAATTAGATTAAAAGACTAACTTTCAGTTAGAAGATGGGGCTCACTCTTCAGCTCCCCCAGACATGCTTCCTTAAGAGCAAAGCCTGCAACAGTGCTCAGAAAGTAATTACAACTTGTATTGAATTTACTGAACAACACTGACTTCAAATGACATTAAATGTCCATGCTTAGTGTAGAAGAACAGTAAGACTGGTTACCTGCATGAGATGTGCAGGTGCTGACAGAAGGCCTGTACATCCACAACAACCTTGTATTTACTGAGAAACAGACTCAATGTTTTATTTCTGAAGCCCTTAAAATCTGAGGCAACTGATTCCCTTCCCTTGTGCTGCATCTCACTTGCAGAAAGTCGACTTTGTGGTGCTCTCAGGAAAATCAATCCAGCTAAGTACAAGGGGCTTTCCCACCAAAACATAAGAGATCTCATTTTGTGAGAAATGCAATGATTTATTTGCTAGTCCTCACAGCTTAGGAATTAATTGCTGTGTATTGGGTGAGAAATAAGAGCTAATCATTTGCATAAATTCTCTCCTATAGTACAAACTAATATCACAATCAATGCTGATAACAGACAGAAGCAATTGCAGAATGTCAACAAAGGAAGAAAATGCCTGCCAGTACTCCAAGTTTGGGAAACAAACTAACTTGGAGGAGCACATGGATCATTTTAAACCACCTTATCCTTTAAACATCATAATTATAAATGTAACTCAGGAGCAGGTAGCAGCTGGCTGGTATCTGTCTCCTAGTGAGACATTTGGGTAAAAATAAGTCATTAGAAACCAACACAGCAATTACAGTATCTTAGTGAAAGAAAGGCCCAGAAACAGCCATTTGTGGGAATCAAGCCATCCGATCCGTGCAAACTGGAGTACAGAATCTGTCCTCAACAGCCTTACCTGAAACCATTAAAAACAGTCCATATGCAAAGCAAACCCAACTTTCTCTTTAATCAACTGCAATTCTGCTCATGACCTTACTTCCCCTCCCAGCTCCCACATGCATGAACACTTTTAAACATCCCCAACCCCCGGTGTGAGCACAGGATGGACAGGTGTGTTTGTAATAACCCTTTGACACAAGCCAGGCAGTTTTCTGACAGACCTCTTCCTACCAGCAGCAGCTCCAAGCCAATTGCCCCTCAAGTCAGCACAGGCTGGTGCACACAGCAGCTTGGCAATGAGATTAATGGTCACAAGGCATCAAAAGCAAGATCAGGGTAAACCTAAGTCTGTCCTTAGGCAGAGAGAAAAGGAACAACTGGCTATGAAATTGACTGTCTGCCTGTCAGGACATGTAATTGACTTGTCAGTTACCTTTCTTTAATTAAAAATTACTTCATCCAGTGTGATGAAGTATTACAATTGATAATTCAATCTCTTTTCTTTAGTGGTTTTTTTACCAATCTGGCTCCCAAAGGCTATCCACATTCATGCCAAGATGCAGTATGCTGATGGGATTTCTAAGAGCAGCTGCACAATTTCATGACCAGCATTTAAGAGTAAGTCCAATGCCACAGGTTCTAGCTGACAGCAGAAGGCATTTCTGAACAACCCCACCATTCTGCTAACAATAGCCCCCACACACACAAGCAGGAAAGACTGATTTGAAAATCACCCACCTGCCTTTTCATTTTCCCCAAGTATCCACCTGTCACTCATCAGCATTAATAAGATGTCAATGTCACTCATTAGCCCTCACTAGCAGGCAAGGCACAATCATTATTAGTTTCTCACCAGTGTTTGATAACTCTCCAGCAAGAGACAACTCAGGAAATAAAAAGACTCAAAAGCCAGGTGATTAGGACATTCAAAGGCTCATGTAGATACACATATCTTCCCATCTGACACAGTTCTTCAAGCATTGCTGCTTAGCAGTTGTTCTGCTTCTTCAGGTGTCCAAGACCAGCAGCCAGACACTATTGACACTCTCAGTGTCGTCATTCAAATGTTACCCAAGCCTCCCAAAAGTGCCTGCACTCCATAGCTAGCCATGGCTCATGCCTCAAAGCATGCCCAGCTTTGGCCAAAGGCATGATCATCCCAGAATGGCTTTGCAACCAGAGATCATACCCCCAACAAGAAATTAATTACTTGCTGAGGCCAAACTCCCACAGATTTAGCTGTCTAGCACCACTCTCCAACCAGCAGTGGAGGAAAGTGGAAACAACAGGGATGACCCCATCTCCAGTTAGATGAGCATAACCCATGACTGCTAGAGGATGCAAGAATTTGCCAAGCTCCCAGCACAAGCACACCACAGGCTTCATCCTGGCTCCCCTTTCACTTCACCTCCTTAGCCTGGAACTTAACGCCACTGCCATGTTGCTTCTGTTTGTTCATTCACACTTGGTAACAGCTTAACACAGCATAACCCTGCCAGGGCATCAGCTGGGACCTGTGTTTGCCAAAGCTGCTGAACTCCTTGCAACACCTGGGCTTGAAACCATGTCTATTCCTCACACGGTGAGAATAGTTTTACTTCAGAAAGTCTAACCTCCACATTAACTCACAATGCCTCGCATGTTCAGGATAGCCCACATCTTCCCACAGAAAAGCAGACGCCATCTCCTTCAGCTGAGCACCCACTAATCTCTTTTCTCCCATGCCCAGCCACTTCCTTGACTCATGAAAAACTAGAAACTCTGAGATCACTTCTAAGCAAGCATGTGGCATAAAGTTACCCAGAGGTGGAAAACATTTTCCTGCCTCAACTACAGCAAACTACAACAGAAAGAAAAGTGTTTGACATGTGGCAATACATACTTTAACAGCTCATTTTTTGCTCAAGGAATTTAAACATGTATTTCATTAGTTAAATTCAAACTTTCAGATAGAGCATGATCACCTTATTAGAAAATGGAATGTAACCTTCCACTCAGATCACAAAGTTAATGTGGATATTACTTGATGAGTTTGTTTGCTTTGTTGTCCCACTAAAAATTTCTGATGCTGCTCTGCCTCAAATACAAGCATTACAGAATAAAAATAATTAGAAACTGCAGCGTGGCTGCTGTGCAAAAATATTTAAGGTACAAATCTTTACACCTTCAAATCACATTGTGGCTTCAAAAAAAGCTTAAGGCCTGAAGAGACCATTAGGTCACCATGTCTGACCTCCTATAGATCAGACCCTTAAATTGCACCATTATCTGTGGACTAAACTCAGCCAGCATTAGCTGACTAAGCCACTTTCCAGCAAGGCAGCCAGTCTGGATTTCAAGAAAGCTGAACAGTGGAAACCTACCCTTTCCCCTTGATAGTTAGTTCCACACCTTAATCACTGCTCTTAGGAGCTGCTGCTTTGTTTTCTCATTACAGTTGCATGTTTTCAATTTCTACCCATTTGTTATTGCACCTCTCACCTTAGTTTAGTAAACATGCTTTCCATGGAAGAAAACGGCCAGTTAACTCAGCCACTCCAGGGACTCTGAAAGAACCCAAGAACATAAATTGCTCAGGTCCTCCCTAAAAGCCATTGTCTTTTTTAAAAATCAGTCTGACCACACTTTGCTGTATTGCCCCAATGCTTTAACACCCCTTTTAAAACACATGGATCAAAATTTCAGGCTTTTTTCTCTTCATGGTTTTGCCAGTCCCAATATGCAAGCTAAAAAGCAATAAAATACTAACTTACCTATTTCTAATTTGCATGCAGCCATTTCAAAGTCTATTTTACATTAATGACTCCGGTCCATCCAGACTGTCTTGCCTTACCAGTCTGTCCTCACTGTAATGCAGCATCCACAAGTATCATTCTCTTACCTATTTACTTGCAGACTGTAACAAGAAATGCTGAGTTGTGGCTGTTTCTAACAAAAGCCCCTCACCAAATAAGGATTCCTTCAGCAATAACCAGAAGGAGACCAGTTCATTAACTTTTATCCTATCAGCTCTCAACAGCTAATTCCTGCAAATCACAAACTCCTGTGAAGTTGAGTACCTCTTGTCCCTCAAATCTACTACACCTGCACAATTACTTTTTCCAGCCCTAGTGCTTCTACTTAAACACCACATGGCTTGTTTGCTAGCATCTGTTTTCCTTTAAGCCATGTTCATTTACACTAATACATTCCCATCCTGTAATTCTTTATCAAGTGAATCTCATTTCACTTTTGATATATTTTTCCCTGGGACTACTGACAGGATACAAAGTCTACTGATGAGCCCTAAAATGATATAAGCTCCCAGGCCAGTGATCAATTCCTTGTTTGGCTCTTCACATGTGCCATAAAGAGGAGAAACATCACTTGCAATCCAAAATTTCAGCTAAAAACAAGTTCACAGAATCACAGAATGTCAGGGATTGGAAGGGACCTCAAAAGATCATCTAGTCCAGTCCCCCTGCCAGAGCAGGAACCTAAATGAGATCACATAGAAAGGCGTCCAGGCAGGTTTTGAATGTCTCCAGAGAAGGAGACTCCACAACCTCCCTGGGCAGCCTGTTCCAGTGCTCCATCACCCTCACTGTAAAGAAGTTCCTTCTGAAATACAAAAATCAAATTAAACCTGGAGTAGCTAAGGGCTTTTTTGCTGTAGAAGTTGGAGCATCTTTTGCTCAGAGCAGCAAAAGTCCTTCTGATCCTGTCTTGGGTCTTCAGTTACCCCTACAGTACAAATGCACCTTCTCAGGCTGTGCATATGACATTAGCCCCACTGGCTGGGTGTGCATCCTGGATTCCCAACCAGCCTCTACCTACACAGAGCCTCCAGGGGAGTCATCATCTTCCCCTCTTTCCTCATCCTCCTGTCTGTTAATCTTTATTCTGCATGGAAAGAAAAAGCATCTGATGAGAGAAGATGCCCTCAGGTTAGGGGAATAGGTATTGTACTCCATCAGCAAAACCCCACAGGTCAAAGCTATTAGTCAGCAGCTGGTAAAGGAGGCTTACAAAGGCAGGTCTAGATTTCCAGAGCAATCTCTCAGCGCTACTTTAAGCAAAAGGAAATGTTTTCTATCAAGCTACAGCTGTAGTTATATATATAGCTTCTGTTCTTAAAAAGTTTGTGAAAGAGCCTTTAGCGGAGGGTGACATTCAGCAACTCTATTCTATACACAGACCCTTCTATTGTCTTTTTTTCCTCTGTACTAAACAAAAATCTATGAACTAGAACCAAGTTTGGCTATGTTTGTTTTTGAACATTTCAAATTTTTTAGCACAGAAATAACCTGAACTCAAGCTTTTGAAAACAGCTCTAAGAGCTTCTTTATATGGAAGACTTTTAATTATGCTCCAGCATCCAGCCTCGCACTACAATATACTCTTGAATGTTGTTACTGCCTTTTTTCCTATACTTGCCTTCATTTAAAGCTTACAACTGTACCACACTGTATCAGTGCTTTAATTCTCCATAGTGCTGCAAAACAGATGTGAACAGAGTAACACAAGACAGGTAAGAACAGACAAGCATTGCCTTTTTCCATTTTTAAGCCACAATTTTCCTAAATTTTATTTTGAGTCTCTATGATTATTTAATGTATACATTTTTGCAAGCATAGGCTTTGCAAGAGGCCTGGCATCCCACCTGGGGAATGATGGGACTTATATCTTAGGATGTATTTCACTTCCACAAAGGAGATGGCACAAAGGGAAACAGCAAAGACTTGGAACACATTCAAGCGACAAGACATCTTACAAAGACTGCAGTACTTTAAAAATCCCTCCAACTGCTCCTCCCTGGTTTTATCTGTTACTGTAAAGCAGAAATACATCACCACAATTATCTGTTTCCAGATAATAAATATGCTAATTCAAAGAACAAATAACTAATCATGTTGTTGCCTATAATACTATGAGAAGTCACAACAAAATGCCATACTCAGCATAGCTAAACAAGGCAGGAGGAACTACAGAAAGTAACTACTCCCCATTCTTCAGAGCAAAGATTTACAGCTGGTAATTCTCCGATTTTGACCATATGAAAAAGTTACAGAATAGTACACTTTACCATTTCCCTCTAATTTTATAGTAACTTGGGACTGTCCATATGTAGAAGAGGCCAGCTAGGCAGAATAAGCTGGGGAATACAATCTTCATGCTTTTGAAAACACTCTGCAGCAGTTACTTACCAATCCTTACGTGATGCTTTAATGGTGCTTGTGTGTATAACCATAGTGCACGTTTTAAAAGCAAAGTCAGAGCAGCAGTGCAGTGTTTTGTATCCAGAAATGATCAGGTACTCAGATACCATTCTCTGAAGTCCCATACAGACAAAAACTGAAGCACCTACATACCCTCAAGTGTAAAAGTCACAACGATGAGTGCAGCATTTGAAAGCCAACAAAAAAATAACCATGCTAGGACTCACCCTGAATTATGTGGTAACCATTAATAGCTGTTTTCCTCAATCATTCCCAAGAATATTTCACACAGATGTGAAAATATTTTATCAATTGCTTGCTTTATAGAATGGTAACAAGCAAAAAGGAAATTATTAAGCACTCCTAATTTTGCCCAGAATAATTACACTAGCAACCTGGTTCTTCCTGGAAAACAGGAATTGAGAATGCCATGGTAGCAATATTAAAGAAAAAACTTCTCTTCCCATTTAATAAAAAAATGAAACAAAATAAGTTTTGCACTAGTGAAAGTAAAAAACAGAAAATGCTGAATATATATATAAAAAAGACAGTTTTCTTTGCTCTTTAACATCAAAGTCTAGCAGAAGCCACCAAGATTGTGAGACACAGGGTCAGCTAACTTACTGCATCACTTCAGGCAAACAATGTAATTAAGGTGCACTGTAATCAACTCAGCACAGTTGATAAAATAAACTCTTCCATAAATAAAAACAAGTGTGGAACAAGCTAAACACTTTAGACCTTCTCTCATTATGTACAAACCCATTTTTCAGACTTCCCTGATCATGTACAAATACATCAGTGATATATTATCAGTTCTCCCACAAATATAATGAACACTCTGATAAAGATGCAGGTAGCTAAAAGCAAGCCCAAAGCTATTCAGCAACCTACTCTCCATTGAAACCCCACCATAAAATGTTCCAAATTCAGAAATCCCTCTCCCTAAAAAAATCCCACACTTACCAGTACAAGAAACAGCATACATACAGCCCTCAAAAAAAAGTGTTCTTGTTAAGAGTTTTAGGAAAAAAAGACTAAATAACCTAGGGTAACACAGCAAAGCTCTAAAAAAACAAAACAAAAAACTTCAAACTAAAAAAAGAGCAACACACTAACCAATCTACAAAACTCAACCTGGCCTACACTGCAAGCTTATATACACTTATGAGTAATTTGGCCCAAAGCCAAGGCACTAATTAACATGAGGGCACATTATTTAAAAGCAGCTGGAGACAGACCCAAATAAGTTGGTTGAAAAAGTGAATGTTTAGGTCATGTTGTGGTTCTACAGGTTTTTAAAAAGATGAGTGTTATTTTGTTACAGTTTAGCATATAGTATTAAATAGCTGATAAAAACTCAGACTTGTTACAAGGGGAAGAGTTCATTTACAGGGATTTGCCTTAGACTGATAATTACAATGGGGAAGAAGAATGTAAGTATCAATATTGTTGTTTTCATAGTATGCAGCACATAAAAGTAGTATGTTCTAGGTAAATATTCAACTTTGTTTCTCAGTTTATGTATTTTGGCTTTTATATTAAGTGTTTTGAGACTGTTAAGAAGACCTGAAATAACAAAAAAGCATTCACAGCTGGCAAAGAAACTCTAGGCTGTTTGAATATGTATTTTTATTTTTTTTAAGTGTGAAGGAATATGCCTAGTTACTCAGGCAATAAAAACTTTTTGGCAAAACAGCACAGAATACCTTACTAGATTAGCTGTCCAGGTTGGTTTTTAATCTTGTGTTTGGTGGTTTTTTGTTCTTTTGTTTTAAAAAAGGCTGTTTTCTGGAAGTGTTCTGGTCCTGTTTTTTCTTAGATAAATGGTCATAATTTCAAGTTTATGCTGTTGTAATAAAATTAATGTAGTGTACTCAGTAAGACTCAATCAAGGTTAATGTTCCTAGCCTGGTAATTTTTTTTACTTTGCTTTTGGATTACCTTTTGCAATGAATAACAAAGTGTGAGTAGTAACCATTGCAAAGAATAAAAGCACCATTTCATACAGAAGTAATTTATTATGTGTAAAGCAAAGTCCCTAAGTTTAAAAAAAAAAATAAAAAATTGAAAAGAATTTGCATGGGTGTTGTCTCCCTAATAGATGACTTACATTGTTTTCAGGTTTCTTGATAGAAGTCCTTTTTACTAGATAAATGTAATGCAGTGTACTAAATTTTTACTGGGGAAAAAACAAAAAACCAAACAAACAAAAAAAAACACAAAAAAAAACAAAAAAACAAAACCAGCATGACCTCATGAATCCCAAGTTCAGTCCCACACTACACTTAAAAGCATATTATATATTGTTCTGAATCAGTCTGCAAAGCCCAATGGTAGTGTTTACTCCCTTATTCTGAGTTAAGTCCTATTCTGATCACTTTCCTCTAGTGGAGGGAAAACTTTCTGGTACCAAGTGACCCATTAGTTGGAGTACAGAAGTACAACCTAAGCCACTCCTGTGGGAAGCAAGCCTTGCAATGTGTTTTGAGTACAGGTAAAGGCTCAGAAATCTAAAAAGCCCAGAGGCTGATTAATCTGTTCTTCTGTGCCTGCTACACAGTTTAATCACAAAATAAAACTGGGATGTGCTGGTAATTTTCCCCAAGAGTTGAGGCCTCTACATTGGTTATGTGTGCTCAGCTTTAGTGGGAAGCTGCTGGTTTTGGCTCCTGCTTTAGGGCAGGCCCTGGATGAAGCAGGAAGGACCCCCAGACCACCAGTGGGATGTGGGCTCACAGGGGTTATCACTGTCCTCTTCATGTATTCTGTTTGCTGATCACTAAAGGTCTTCTTGGCTTTGAGGTTAGAGTTGAGCACTTGGGTTTCTCTTCTCAGAAAAGGTTCAGTAAATCTGTTTATGACTTTCCAGTAGCCATTCCTGGCCCACAGGGAGAAAAGATACCCCAGAAAGCAGCTGTGAACATGCCTTGTTAAGGCTTTGTAGAACTCTCTTCTCACTTGAGTAGCAGAGTGAAGCAACAAATGCCCTAAATTGGGATGTATATGAATGACATACAAAGGACCCCTCCATCTGCAAAGGGCATGCTCCCAAGAGAAGAGCTGTGCACAGAAGTCTGTGTGACTTGCTTTTCAATATATATAAAAAAACCCCAACTCTGTAAGACAAATAAGCAGAAAACCAACAGGCTCCAGACTAATAGTGACTATGTTCACATTTCTCTTCAATAGAAACTTGTCAGCCAGTACCGCTTTGAACAAGTTACAAGTAATTTCACTTGAAAATACGTGGTCAAACTACTCTTCAGCCTTGAAAAGGAACAGCATTTATGTCACCATTTTGCTCTCCCTTTCTTGATTCTGTTGGACTAATATGTGCAAGAATACTTGCATAGTGAAGACTAATACTGTAATTTGGTCTAAACTTGCTTGATAGTGTCTTACTGAGTAGCAGTGGTAAGGTGCCTTGGAACAAGATACCTCTTCCTGAATCTAGACAAGTGTAATAAGCGTAGCAAGTATGCATGCTCTCTATGTTCTTTCATTTACTAAAGAATTTTATTTGATAGTAAGCACTTGGTGCTGTAAATTTTCTTTATTTGAAAGAGCAGTGATGTGCTGTCACCCTGAGTTTGATATTATGAAACTTTATGGATTCCTTTTTTGAGGGATGTCTGCCTTCCCACCCAACTTGGTTTTGTTTCTGTAAGCAGTTAAAAGAATTGAAAAGTATGAAATTGCTTGGATTTAAGTTGTGTAGCTATATATGCAATTGAGTTAATGGAGTTTCCAACAGAATGGAGATAACAGCATAAAAAACAAATTCTTGTCATATTTTTTTTTAAACATGAACAGCAGAAATGGAAAAAGAGTAGCTAAGTCTATTGAAATTCTGTGAATGCCAGTATCACTGAATGTTTCACTTCCTTTTTTTTTTAAAAAAAAAAGACAGATACATAAGATATTTACTGATAGCAAATATAAACTTTTCAGGCTGCTATCTTTCTTGTGTCAGTTCCAGTAGTAGGTAAATCCTCATTTTTTTCTTTTGGGAAACAGTGGCTTCCTCTACAACTGTTGCTTTTGTATTTAGATGGTTCTGAAATTGTTTTTTCCCAGACTGGAACAATGAAATGAGTGAAATCTTGGCAATGAATATTTTGTTGCAACAGGGCTAAATTTTTGTTAATGTAAAACCATAAATTCATCTCCTTGTAGGATTTGACAGACAAGAGCTTGTGCATTCAGCTTAACCCCAAGTCCCTAAGTAACATTAAGTTTCATGGGTCACTGAAGTATTCCAGGGCAAAAGAGAATATAAATGAAATGAAAACATAAGTGATAATTTCTGGATAAGCCAGGCAAACAATGCTCTAAATTTCTCTACAGAAATGAGACATGTCTGATCCTCTGTAGAACAGCTGTTAACCAAGGCTACACTACAAATCTCAAGCTGTAATGGTATGGCCAGTTAAGGGAGTGGATTTACCACATCACTTGAAGTTTTTATTTTAATTACGACATCCCTGCACTTCAATGAACTGATCAAAAGCCTAATCAAATTTTTGAATGGTATATTTTTTCTGCTGACACTAGATTATATTACTAATCAAGTAATTACTAATTAGATATGGCGTATCTAACTGTCTTACACTATCTACATAAATGTTCTGACACTATAGGTGGGAGAGTTGAGATGAAAAAAGGTCATCTAGAAATAAAAGAAGCTATCCAATGAATAGTTGACTTGAAAAAAGCAGCACAGCAAAGATGTGTACAGTGCACTTGAGACTTGCTCATGGTCAGATTGGCTTTTGCTGCCATCTACTGAAATACCAAAATCTCTCCTGTAGCCAGCAAATTATTTGCATCTGCTGTGTTAGAGGGTAATACAGGAGGCTATTTATTAAGACAGATGACCCTTGTGGGTATTGGAGGTGAGTGCCCAGTGCCAGACACCAATCTTAGTAGACAAGAGACCCTTATACTGGACTATGTCAGCCCACACTGAAGGACAACAGCCATCCAACCTCTGTCTCTAATAAGGACCTGGAAAATCTTCCACCTCTGCTCTTCTACAGTAATCTTGTCAAGAGGTGGGCAGCTCCTTCTTGCTCCTACAGCTGCTGTGTCACCACTCCCCCTCCCAGAGAAACTAGAGGATGCTATGAAATGGGAGCTGTCATAACTGATTTGACCAGTTGTTTTGTGACTCAGAAACATCACCTCCCAGGTTGACAGAAGCCCATCATCCTTTTTATGGATAAACCACCCTTCACTAGGCCCCTTGCTTTTCTAAAAACCTAACAGCATTACAAATCTAAATGCAGAAACATATTAAAAAAGGAGCCAAAACAGAAAATATCAAGGCATTAGAGTTGTGGATTAAGCCAAAACCTTTGGCTTGAGAAGACATACAGATTTTGAGACAAAAAGACTAGGATGAACATAGACTGAAAAGTCATTAATAGTATTATTACTTGACTGAAATGAAAAAGGACCATCAAAGCTGGAATTACAACCTGAACAAGATCATCTCAAACTAAAACATAACGTCTGGACAGGAACAGCCATTGATGAGACTCTGCCTTGGCTTTCCATTACCAGAAGAGCTCTCTTTGAAAACCTCTTCAGCCAACTGCAGTCACTCATACCTGGCAGACCATAAGGATGGCTAAAGAGTGCACAACTCCAGACTGATGAACAACAGCAGGGCCAATCTGATAGCTGGCTGCTGTGCATAAGCATTTCAAGTTAGTCCTGCTTATCACATGCCACCTTATCCAGTCATTGTAGCTCATCGTATAACTAATCTGCACAGTATTCTCCAGCCACCCCAGTTTCAGAAGATGTTTAATCTTTTTTTAGTGCAGAATCTCTACCTGTCAAGAGTCTTGTTACACCTCCAGTTCCTAAAAAACACTATGGATACTTCTGTATAATTACCAATTCATACTGACCTAGAAAATAAAACAAAGAGCATGCTTGGCTTACATTATTTGGCATGTGCTACGTTCTCATCACTTACCATATCACTGCAACAAGCTCTCTTGGGAACACTGGTCTTTACCTCATCTCTCAGCACAGGTAACTCTGTGCCCTGTTGCACCAACACAGAATAAGGGTCAGTATTTTCTTCAGTTAAGATTTCAGCCTTGTGTTTTTACAAACAGAAAAGGAAAAAAAAAATGGTTTTCATTTAATATTTCCAGGGGCTGAAACTGACAATTCAAAAAATTCAACTTATTTTGAGTTACAGCTTAAGGAAAAAAAAAAGAGGTCCCTACAACACTTAAACCAAGTGGCTCATTTCAGCCTTTATTAGAATAATTACAACTAAAAGAAACGTAGCACTTATATTTTCACAGCAGGACAAGCATCGTAGGAAGAAACGGGCAAGAAAGCTATAGCAATATGGTGGAAAAAAATAAAATTAAATAAACCAAAGCCAAATCTTGCCGCAAACATTACAGCTTCTTCAAGTGGAAACCACAGCTTTCAGGACAGCAGAGTGCAATGCAGAGGCAGCATTCTATGCTCAGAGAACTGGAGGACTGTGACACCAAACATCACTCAATTGTGTCCTAAGCCAGAGTGAGGAAGAAAAAACAAACATTTTGTGGTTTGGTTCACAGTCTGACTCAGTTCCCTTCCTCCAGCACAGCAGGCAGTTGATTGCCTCCATTCAGACAATGGCTGCACAGTCACTGAGCCATCTGGGCCTCCATTGCCTGCGCTGTCCATTCTGGGGCTGTCTGACTTATCTTCTCCAGCAGGTTGTTCACCTGGAAACACAGTGACTGAATCTGCTTGTCCCAAGTTGGCAAAGCTTCACGAGCTGAAAAAAAAAAACCCATACAAAAAGTAAGTCATAGCAATTCCCTTGCCTTTTCAACTGCAACTTTTTCTTCTGCCACTGCCCTCACCTACCTCACAGAGGAAGCCTTCCTTGCAGCTGCACCATGCTCATTTCTGTATTCAAAAGCTACAATGATTTTGGCTGTCTGTTACAAGCCTAACTGCTGCATTGCAAAGTAGAACTGAACAGAGAAACTTCCTGATGAACCTGTTCCTACAATGAGACTGATGGAATAAATTCATACTTTCCTGTGGGTAAGAGAATGCATAATAGGGATGGGGGGGGGAAGTGCAGTCCTCCATTAAGGCAAATTCTGCCACCTCCTGGTCACAGCAAGATGCAGCAAACTCACTTCAGATGGAAAATATTAAGAAACTTAATTTCCTTGTCCTTTAAGGCAGCAACTCAAAAAAGCTCACAGCTCACTCACTCTGAATGGTGCTAAAAAACTAAATTCCTGTGGTTAAACTTACTCTCAAAATGAACAATTCCGTCGATCTGATCAATGAATCCGTTCATGCGACCCTCAGTTATCATCTGAGAAGCTATCTTTTCTGCCTGAAATAATGAAGAGATGTTAGAAACTTCTTCCACACTGAAAGAAGTTAAAACTGATTAAGACTTAATCATCCTTACAGGTTTTTCAACATTTCCAAACACTGAGGAGGGGGAACCTACAGACAACAGTAATTATGAAATGATGAGACATCCTATCAATGGCATCTAACTCCACTATTGTTCATTCTGTATCATATACCTTTTCCTTCTCATAAGATGTGCTAGATACTTAACCTTCCTCATAATATGGAATATTTAATTATTTCCTAATATTTACCACAGCTATTTTCTCAAGTCTCTGACGCTCCTTGTTTTTACAAAAGATGTAGAAAACTGATACCTTAGCTGCAGGGATCTCTAGCAATGCTCCAAGCTCTTCAAAAGTAATGTTGTTGTAAAGTTTGCTTGCAGATAGTAAGTTGTGTTCAATAACAGCTCTGTCCAGAATACTGGAACCTTAGGGGTTAGATGAGGAAAAAAAATCCATTACTGTAAGATTGAAATACTTGATTTATATTGCAGAGCAAATGGAAAATACTTTTTTTACCCAAGGGTTATGTGAGTGGAAAGTCCAGACGCAGAAGAAAGTGAGTAAGAAGAAATGGATGGCACGTGGTTAATTTTAAGACAGGTAGCTTAAAACCTTTTATTTAACTTCTAGAATTATCAAGTGGAGCCCTTGGTTCTGCTACAAGACTCAACTCATCTGAATTTAGGGAGTCTGACCTCCTGTGATCAGTTCCCAGCTTGCCAAATGGAAAGACCATTGGGGTTTTTGTTATATTCATTACAGCTCTTAGGGGTACAATTAACCTCTCTCTTACTGTGCTTGTACAGTGATAAACCCTCATCTAATTTCTCTCTTCTTGATTTAACAATTTAATTCATTTGCCCCTTAACCTCTAGCTAAAATAAGCACATTATTAAATACCGACTAACCTGCATTCTTTTAACCTACAGGAACAAACAGTACAGGTTATAAATAAACAACAAATTGACCCAAGGAAAGGACTGCAGCTTATTGTTAGTAAGTACCTTTAACCACTTTTCACCTCTGTGATTATACAGTTGTCTATTTGCCCTTAATCAATGAATATTGTTCACTAGGAAGGTCCTCCTGATTAGGAGGTGTTTCATGCTTATGTATTTTTCCACCTCAATATTCTTCCAATCTAAAAAATTTGAGACCAAGCACTCTTTAGAGGTTCCAGGAAGAACAGAGCTAACAAGGTATCAGTGAGATTGATCATAAAACAATTTGGAGATAGTATGAGGTCCAAGTCATCCCCTCACTATCTGTCATCTTCCTGTCAAGTCAGGAAGCAGTTCAAATAAATTTATCTTCCACACAGACCATTTATGGCCTACATGTGTGTCACGTGCTTCTAGACACCCTATTTATAACAGTGCCTTAAAACTGGAGAAGCTCAAAAGGACAGAGACTCAAAGTACAAGGCAAGGTTAGAAACACTGGGAGGCTGTCAGTGAAGAGGACTGTCCATGGACAGAGAAACATGATTTTTATAAGTTACCTTCTTATAGAGTATTTCAAAACCTTAAGAGCCAATCAGAAAGATGAACTGTAGCTAAGAGTTTTACTATTAAATGATGCACATGAAGGTAACAGGCTGGGAAATAATTTTAAAATAATCATATAAGCAATACTAAACTCTTTTCTGCCACACTTGACTGCTTTGGGCAAATCTAACTCCAGTGGATGAACACTGAGCATTACAAGGCTTTAGAGAAATACATACCATCAGCTGTAGTTGCTTTCTGGTGAGGCATTAGCATAGCTGCAAACTCCTGCAGTTGATTTCCACGAATAATTCTGTCCAGATACATTTTCTCCAAGATCCCATAGGCTGCAAGCTGCTGGCATCTCTCATCCTTGAAGAGTGTAGCAAGCATGCGAGAACGCTGTTGTCCTAGGAGAGTCAAGAAGAATCCTCAGAAATGATCACCAAAGCACTGAGTCTTTACAGGTAAGAAACAGAAAGTGATCATGTTTTTTTTTCCTCAATACATGGAATTAACCAGCAAAGCTCTACCAAAGAAGGAACTCAGTTGTGTTCAGTTCCAAAACGCTGTTTGCCACTGACTTATCTTTTGCATCTTTAGCCAAGGTGCCATCTTATCACTGGCAAAGACACAGAAGTAATCCTGCTCTGAGTTAACAGTATGTTGACACTGTGTTCCCAATTCTGGATTCCTCAGCAAACCTTAGTGACAAGACACAAAAGCTGACTTCCTCTGTGGGACATGAAATACCTACATTGGGTCTTTTATACAAAAATGTAACGTGTATTTTACCTGCTGATGCCAAAATAGTACAATGCAAAGCATGCTTCAGTGCCTCCAGTCGCTCAGTTTCATGGACTATGCTCTTATAGGAGAGCTCGTTGTACCTTTGAGCAGCCTCAATGAACTTTCTTCTGTAATCAAGAACTCGAGCATAGCAAACCTAGAAAGAAAGCATGTGTCAGAAAAAGAAAGCTAACAGGGGGAGCTGCATAATATAGGTGTGTATAAATTGGAAGCTGCCACCTGCCTTATCAGGTGGCAACTTCCATAAATACTGTTCTACTGCATCCTAGGGAAATCTGTGTCTTCAAATGATGAGCTTGACTTGTAAAGCCCTTGCTAAAGTATCATGGAAAGCAACTGAAAGGGCGTTTCCCAGCACTATTCACATGTTAAACACAGTTTCTGGTGCTTAGACATTGGCAAAGTAAATGAAATATTGTGCAGCTGATATTGTACTTATGTAAGCTTCCTCTTCACTAGTGACACTGACAGCTAGCACTTAGGTAGCCATTTATGTTTTGAGTGTTTGCTTTTCCCTTTCAGCACTGTAACAACATCTGGTATTTCTTCTCCCTCTTCCTTTGTGCTTTTCTAAGGCTTACAGAAAATATTTACACTTTGAACTTTGAGGGTATGCTTTAAAACACAGCATGGCAGGAGAAAAAAAAAACAAAGGGAAAACTAACAAATCAAAACACCACACCCTGCTCACAGCACATCTGCTTTGTGTTGTAGAATTTTAACCACCACCACACTTGATTGGTACTGTCACACAATAGTCATCACTGTTCCTCCCATTTACTAAAATGGTTTGAGAAATTAAGTCTCTGAACTATGTACACAGTAAACCCACAAATAAACAGAAAAGTCAGCAGTTATTTTACTACTTCAGACTTAAAGCTATTTTTATGGATGGGACTTACTATTTAATTACTGTTGGTGAGGAGTAGGGAGGGGCTTCTGTCGTTCCTAATATTGGAGGTGAATTTTTTCCCCTTTCAGATTTACAGACAAAGGTGGAGGCACTATTTTCAACAATATTTCAGATGTTTTGAAGCCTAAGTTTTATCTTCAATCAGCTTTACTGCTGGTATGCAAGGAAACTTCACAGATTTATCTCCAAATCATAAGGAATGAGCTGTTTCATTATTGCTAAGATGTAGCTCTCAAGCTTCCAAAACCATTTTGAAGCTTTTCCCTTTGTCTCTTTTCTCATGATGAAAAGTTTTAGTGGCATTGCATAAAAACATCTCAATGTGGAAGCATCTCCCTTTAGAAACAGAGAAAGCAACAAAGCAAGTTAGACAACCTTATAATGGATCTGCAGCTGTTCATTAGTTGATTCATTCTGAAGCAGGGAAGCTCGATTAATATAAGCTTCTGCTTGAACTGGGTCATCATCCTCCAGGTACAGCCTGGCAATTTTCAGGTAGGTCTCCAGTTTATAATCTACATTGTATTGTCTGCAGAGAAACAGAAAAGCAAGTGCTCAGAGTTGCTCCACAACTACCCTTGCTCTTTGCTGTTCTAAATGTATATTATGATTTTTAAGCACTTGGCAATGTTTGCTTTACGCTGCTTCTTCTTCCCTAATGCCAAAATTAGTGATCTCTGTTCAGGGAAAGAAAATTTGAAATGAATGCCAATATAGGACTGGCTTCTACAAACATCAGTAGAAACAATGCTGTCCACCAAGACACAAATGCACACTCTAATAATCTGGTTTTGGTGGATTGGAAGATTGCCATAGCTGGTGAGCTACTTGAGCTAAAAAGCAAACTTGCAGTGGAACAGATGGGTGCTAAAGAGGCAAAACCTACAGAAATTCCTTCTACATGCATACACAGAAAGAGGATAGAAAGGACAGCCAGAGAAAAGTAACAGCAAGTGTTCTAGGCTTAAAAACCCCCAATCCACAAATCCACAAACAAACAAAACCCCACAAAAAACCTCAACCCAACTTCAAACCACGTCTTCAGTTTGAACTGTATAGGTGAACACGTGGAAGAACTGCCACCTTTCAATTACCTTAGAAGCATTTTTGGAAAATACTATCAAAAAGGCTGTTTATCAGCAAGACTAATAAATAGTGCAAAACTTCTGGTGCAGTATTTTGACCCACTGAACTGTTCAGTACAATCATCAAGCTATACTTTTGTCGTCTGGCAGTAGAGTTCTGGCCTGAACTACTGAAACTCTGGGAAAATATACCACCTCAGAATTCTCACTGGCTGGTCTAGTTAAGTACAAAGGCAGCAAGTATACTGAATAACACAGAACTGTGTCTGCACAGTACTTACTTCTGCCCTGTTTCCAAAGGGATCCCGACCAATACTTGGGCTGCATTTCTCCAGTCCTCTTCTTTCTCATAGATTGATGCAAGATGTTGCCTTATGGAAGCAACCTAAACAATAATAAAATCAACAGCAAACACTATAAAAGTTGAATGGTTCTGTATTACCTTTCAAAGTATTTGTTCATGTTCATTAATTCCCTTGACCAATACTCCAGCTGCACAGATCTGCACACACACACAACTCTTCCCATGTGAGGAGTCCTGTGTGGGACTCCTGGATCAAGCTTTTTAAATACAAGTGCTGATTTGAAGCATTTTCACTTAAGCCTGTGACAATATGAAAGGAGTTTATCTTGACAGAGCAATAAGTAGTAATCTTTTATAAAAATTAAAATCTTTATAATCTTTAAAATCTTTTAAAAAGATGAAACAAGGCTTTCAAGAACTGGAGCACCAAGGTTCACAAGCCATTTCTTGTGTTATAATTCATATAATGCCTGTGAGATATGAATGGGGTGAACTATGATTAGATCCCTAATGCAGAAACTTCTACTTTGTAGAGCAGCTGTCAGCAGGTAAAATATCAGTGCTTACAATCTGGGTTTTAGAAGCAGAAGTGTGGTTAAAAAAAAAGAAATAATCCTATGTATTTTATTTAATTTATGCATAATCATTATAACATGCAAGCAAGTATGCTCAGTTAAGACTCAAGAGTAAAAGCTGCTTAAAAAGACAAAAGATAAAGAGAAGCAAATAAAAATCATGATAGAAACTGCCTTGCTTTTCTTCTCAAATACTAGATCCAAAAGGCTTTTTACACAAACATCTCCTGTAAGAACTCTCAGATGATGGTGAATACTCAAACAACAAACCCAAGAACTGAATTGGAAAAGAACTGCAGCACATTCAGTAGTTAACTAGAATTGGGATTTCAAGAAAACATTTTTTCCTGGTAAAATGATTATGGATAAAATACGCACACACACACACGGAGATATTTATTTTGAAACAAAAAACTATTTGTCAAGATGCTTCTCTCTTTACATCACCTGCCTGTTCCATTAGTTGGGTAAAATGCCATACAATGAGTACCAGCCTGTCTCTCACTGGTACCTCAAGTATTGTTTCACTGTAAGAAGCCATTTTCTGGTAGTGGGGGAATTACATGCACAGCATCCTGATGAAGAGACAAAGTCTGCATTCTTTGCAAGGTCCTAAATACTCTCCACATTTAGCTCAAGTTTTTACGTGTACAGGAATGCAAAACTGGACTTGTAAGTAGGAGTATCTGTTTTGAAGAGCTTTTTTAAAGACTAATAACACA
This sequence comes from Antrostomus carolinensis, assembly GCF_000700745.2. Lineage (NCBI taxonomy): Eukaryota > Metazoa > Chordata > Aves > Caprimulgiformes > Caprimulgidae > Antrostomus > Antrostomus carolinensis. The sequence goes on from NW_010334959.1 coordinate 22,226, forward strand.
AAAAAAAAAACCAAAACAAAAACCCCTTGTTATTGATCTCTCACCTGCTCCTCGAATGAAATAACTCTAGGCTGTATCTTTTCCAAGGTGAAATGGTAAATTTCTTTGGCTGTGCTGTCAGGAAGACTTGGAAGATGGGTACAGAAATCTGTCAGTAGCTGACGTGAGATCACTAGACTGACATTTTCATTCACCACTGGTTCAGAGCCACATGGAAGAGAAAAGCACAACATAAATGTAATGTTTGTCGAGGTTTCACTGTAAGTGATCATTTGCTTTTATATTAAAGTTGAATATTTCAGGTTTTTAAATCCGTAGCCAAGTGAAAGGGATATTTTTCTTTGTTTTTAAAAGGTGCTTTTTTTTTTTCTCAGAAACAGTTTGTTTACACTAGAGGTCACCAGAGTTCTAACCTCTGACAGATAATAATGAATTTCTCATTCTGATTTAGTGTTTAGAGAGATGTTTTATTCTGAATCACTGTTCTCAGTTGCAGAAACGTCTTGGACAAAGTAAACCTTTATGTAGAATTTCACTAAGTTTATTCTCAACTTAAAATTACAACAGCAATAACTTCTAGAAATATTCAATAAGCCAAACATCCACAACAACACAAAAAAACTCCTAATTATTCCTTCTTGACAGATATGCAATCCCACAAACCTCTGGCCTTCAATTAGCATGCAACCAATTATACCAAATGCACTTACTTGCTTCTACAAAAGCTTTCAAAGCTTCAAGTTGTTCTGCACCTGACAGCTGAATGGCTTTTTCCAATATTTGACGGTATCTGTCCACAGATTAATAAATAAATAAATAAATAAATTAAAAATCACTCATAGGGCACATTTTTTCATTAACAAGTTCTGTTTCTTTTCTGTGTCAAAGCCCTACTTTTGCTTGTCTTTTCCATACCTCTGAAGTGGCAATTTTTCCAAAGTGTCTGTGCTTAAATGTCAGGAACATTCACCTGGAATTGGTATCTGGCTCTTTTTAAATCCCAGAACTAGATTCTCAGATAACATAGCTCATCATTTTGTTATCTGTGAATACATGTGCAATTTTAAAGGTTTTTTTTTAAAAAATCATGTTTTTATGGTATCCTCTGGGAAAAGTAACAAAATCCATTTTGCTCATGGATTAAGATTAATAAAGTTAATCAAAGTCAAAAAGTTAGTAAAAAAAGTTAGTCAAATGTCAAAAATGTTCAAAATTCAACGATAACGAGAAACAGCGTTGGGAGTGGGAGGTAAACAGTATGTTTTGGCCACTTGACGTGAGCACAGGCACAGATAATGCATTTTTAAGTGTTTATTCCTTCAAAAATAGCAACTCCAGTTTTCATGTTTCATAAAGCCAATAAAACTTTGCGTGGGCCATAACCTCAGCGTGCGCAACACTGATGAAGTACTGCGTCCACGTTGAAGCCAGATCTTGAGGGGAACACTTCCAAGTTTTTACATGCAAGTCCTAAAAGTGAAGCAATTCCTTTAAGAAAATAAGCAACCAGACCAGGATTTGAAGAATTTCAGTTGAGGGATCTGACATCTGAGGGGAACCCTCAGGGGAGAGAAAAAAATCTATGTGACACATGGCACCGTGAGTAGCTAAAACCCCAAAGTTTGCCAACCAAAATACCCACCTAATGAAAATAGTAATAATAAAGGAGTAATAATAAAGGAGTAATAATAATGGAGTAATAATAATGGAGTAATAATAATGGAGTAATGATAGTAATAACATATCTACAGCAGCCGAACTCTGAGGGGCAGACAGGAGGAAGCTACGGCGAAGGGTGAAGGGCTGAGGCCCCAGACGGGAGCCTGTGCCAGGACACCACCAGCACAGAGCGAGCCATGCTTAGAAATAAAAAATAAATTAAAGAATTACAGACTCATGAGGGGATATTGTTATTTTTTGTCTTTTTTTAATTGAAAAAAGCGCGG